>NW_026525462.1:0-16963 GCF_943734705.1 Anopheles coustani | reverse complement strand
CGTTTTTTTCGAGAAAAATTTATCCCCAGGAGTCGAAAAAAGTAGGCGAAAACCAACTTTTTTGGAAAAATTTTTTTGCTTCAATCTCGCCAAAATCGATTTTCTCGAGAAAAATTTAGCCCCAGGAGTCGAAAAAAGTAGGCGAAAACCAAGTTTTTTGGAAAAAATTTTTTTGCTTCAATCTCGCCAAAATCGTTTTTTTCGAGAAAAATTAGGCCCCAGGAGTCGAAAAAAGTAGGCGAAAACCAACTTTTTTGAAAAAAATTTTTTTTGCTTCAATCTCGCCAAATCGTTTTTTTCGAGAAAAATTTAGCCCCAGGAGTCGAAAAAAGTAGGCGGAAACCAAGTTTTTTGGAAAAAATTTTTTTGCTTCAATCTCGCCAAAATCGTTTTTTTTCGAGAAAATTTAGCCCCAGGAGTCGAAAAAAGTAGGGCGAAAACCAAGTTTTTTGGAAAAAATTTTTTTGCTTCAATCTCGCCAAAATCGTTTTTTTCGAGAAAAATTTAGCCCCAGGAGTCGAAAAAAAGTAGCGAAAACCAACTTTTTGAAAAAAAATTTTTTTGCTTCAATCTCGCCAAAATCGTTTTTTTCGAGAAAATTTAGCCCCGGGAGTCGAAAAAAGTAGGCGAAAACCAAGTTTTTTGGAAAAATTTTTTTGCTTCAATCTCGCCAAAATCGTTTTTTTCGAGAAAAATTTAGCCCCAGGAGTCGAAAAAAGTGGGCGATAACCAAGTTTTTTGGAAAAATTTTTTTTGCTTTAATCTCGCCAAAATCGTTTTTTTCGAGAAAAATTTAGCCCCAGGAGTCGAAAAAAGTAGGCGAAAACCAACTTTTTTGGAAAAAATTTTTTTGCTTCAATCTCGCCAAAATCGATTTTTTCGAGAAAAATGTAGCCCCAGGAGTCGAAAAAAAGTAGGCGAAAACCAAGTTTTTTGGAAAACCTTTTTTTGCTTCAATCTCGCCAAAATCGTTTTTTTCGAGAAAAATTTAGCCCCAGGAGTCGAAACAAGTAGGCGAAAACCAACTTTTTTGGAAAAAATTTTTTTGCTTCAATCTCGCCAAAATCGATTTTTTCGAGAAAAATTTAGCCCCAGGAGTCGAAAAAAGTAGGCGAAAACCAAGTTTTTTGGAAACAAATTTTTTGCTTCAATCTCGCCAAAATCGTTTTTTTCGAGAAAAATTTAGCCCCAGGAGTCGAAAAAAGTAGGCGGAAACCAAGTTTTTTGGAAAAAATTTTTTTGCTTCAATCTCGCCAAAATCGTTTTTTTTCGAGAAAAATTTAGCCCCAGGAGTCGAAAAAAGTGGGCGAAAACCAACTTTTTTGGAAAAAATTTTTTTGCTTCAATCTCGCCAAAATCGTTTTTTTCGAGAAAAATTTAGCCCCAGGAGTCGAAAAAAGTAGGCGAAAACCAACTTTTTTGGAAAAAATTTTTTTGCTTCAATCTCGCCAAAATCGTTTTCTTCGAGAAAAATTTAGCCCCAGGAGACGAAAAAAGTAGGCGAAAACCAACTTTTTTGGAAAAAATTTTTTTGCTTCAATCTCGCAAAAATCGATTTTTTCGAGAAGAATTTTGCCCCAGGAGTCGAAAAAAGTAGGCGAAAACCAAGTTTTTTGAAAAAAATTTTTTTGCTTCAATCTCGCCAAAATCGTTTTTTTCGAGAAAAATTTAGCCCCAGGAGTCGAAAAAAGTAGGCGAAAACCAACTATTTTTGGAAAAAATTTTTTTGCTTCAATCTCGCCAAAATCGATTTTTTCGAGAAAAATTTAGCCCCAGGAGTCGAAAAAAGTAGGCGAAAACCAAGTTTTTTTTGGAAAAAATTTTTTTGCTTCAATCTCGCCAAAATCGTTTTTTCGAGAAAAATTTAGCCCCATTAGTCGAAAAAAGTAAGCGAAAACCAAGTTTTTTTGAAAAAATTTTTTTGCTTCAATCTCGCCAAAATCGATTTTTTCGAGAAAAATTTAGCCCCAGGAGTCGAAAAAAGTAGGCGAAAACCAACTGAAACTTGGAAAAAAATTTTTTGCTTCAATCTCGCCAAAATCGTGTTTTTCGAGAAAAATTTAGCCCCAGGAGTCGAAAAAAGTAGGCGAAAACCAACTTTTTTGGAAAAAATTTTTTTGCTTCAATCTCGCCAAAATCGATTTTTTCGAGAAAAATTTAGTCCCAGGAGTCGAAAAAAGTAGGCGAAAACCAAGTTTTTTGGAAAAAAATTTTTTGCTTCAATCTCGCCAAAATCGTTTTTTTCGAGAAAAATTTAGCCCCAGGAGTCGAAAAAAGTTGGCGAACACCAAGTTTTTTGGAAAAATTTTTTTGCTTCAATCTCGCCAAAATCGTTTTTTTCGAGAAAAATTTAGCCCCAGGAGTCGAAAAAAGTAGGCGAAAATCAAGTTTTTTGGAAAAATTTTTTTTTGCTTCAATCTCGCCAAAATCGATTTTTTCGAGAAAAATTTAGCCCCAGGAGTCGAAAAAAGTAGGCGAAAACCAAGTTTTTTGGAAAAAATTTTTTTGCTTCAATCTCGCCATAATCGTTTTTTTTCGAGAAAAATTTAGCCCCAGGAGTCGAAAAAAGTAGGCGAAAACCAAGTTTTTTGGAAAAAAATTTTTGGCTTCAATCTCGCCAAAATCGTTTTTTTCGAGAAAAATTTAGCCCCAGGAGTCGAAAAAAGTAGGCGAAAACCAAGTTTTTTGGAAAAAATTTTTTTGCTTCAATCTCGCCAAAATCGATTTTTTCGAGAAAAATTTAGCCCCAGGAGTCGAAAAAAGTAGGCGAAAACCAAGTTTTTTGGAAAAAATTTTTTTGCTTCAATCTCCTCGAGAAAAATTTATCCCCACTAGTCGAAAAAAGTAGGCGAAAACCAAGTTTTTTGGAAAAAATTTTTTTGCTTCAATCTCGCCAAAATCGATTTTTTCGAGAAAAATTTAGCCCCAGGAGTCGAGAAAAGTAGGCGAAAACCAAGTTTTTTTGGAAAAAATTTTTTTGCTTCAATCTCGCCAAAATCGTGTTTTTCGAGAAAAATTTAGCCCCAGGAGTCGAAAAAAGTAGGCGAAAACCAAGTTTTTTGGAAAAAATTTTTTTGCTTCAATCTCGCCAAAATCGTTTTTTTTCGAGAAAAATTTATCCCCAGGAGTCGAAAAAGTAGGCGAAAACCAACTTTTTGAAAAATTTTTTTGCTTCAATCTCGCCAAAATCGATTTTCTCGAGAAAAATTTAGCCCCAGGAGTCGAAAAAAGTAGGCGAAAACCAAGTTTTTTGGAAAAAATTTTTTTGCTTCAATCTCGCCAAAATCGTTTTTTTCGAGAAAATTTAGCCCCAGGAGTCGAAAAAAGTAGGCGAAAACCAACTTTTTTGAAAAAAATTTTTTTGCTTCAATCTCGCCAAAATCGTTTTTTTCGAGAAAAATTTAGCCCCAGGAGTCGAAAAAAGTAGGCGGAAACCAAGTTTTTTGGAAAAAATTTTTTTGCTTCAATCTCGCCAAAATCGTTTTTTTCGAGAAAAATTTAGCCCCAGGAGTCGAAAAAAGTAGGCGAAAACCAAGTTTTTTGGAAAAAATTTTTTTTGCTTCAATCTCGCCAAAATCGTTTTTTTCGAGAAAAATTTAGCCCCAGGAGTCGAAAAAAGTAGGCGAAAACCAACTTTTTTGAAAAAAAATTTTTTTGCTTCAATCTCGCCAAAATCGTTTTTTTCGAGAAAAATTTAGCCCCAGGAGTCGAAAAAAGTAGGCGGAAACCAACTTTTTTGGAAAAAATTTTTTTGCTTCAATCTCGCAAAAATCGATTTTTTCTAGAAAAATTTAGCCCCAGGAGTCGAAAAAAGTAGGCGAAAACCAAGTTTTTTGGAAAAAAATTTTTTGCTTCAATCTCGCCAAAACCAAATTTTTCGAAAAAAATTTAGCCCCAGGAGTCGAAAAAAGTAGGCGAAAACCAAGTTTTTGGAAAAAATTTTTTTGCTTCAATCTCGCCAAAATCGTTTTTTTCGAGAAAAATTTAGCCCCAGGAGTCGAAAAAAGTAGGCGAAAACCAACTTTTTGGAAAAAATTTTTTTGCTTCAATCTCGCCAAAATCGTTTTTTTCGAGAAAAATTTAGCCCCAGGAGTCGAAAAAAGTAGGCGAAAACCAAGTTTTTTGGAAAAAATTTTTTGCTTCAATCTCGCCAAAATCGATTTTTTCGAAAAAAATTTAGCCCCAGGAGTCGAAAAAAGTAGGCGAAAACCAAGTTTTTGGAAAAAATTTTTTTGCTTCAATCTCGCCAAAATCGTTTTCTTCGAGAAAAATTTAGCCCAGGAGTCGAAAAAAGTAGGCGAAAACCAACTTTTTTGGAAAAAATTTTTTTGCTTCAATCTCGCAAAAATCGATTTTTTCGAGAAAAATTTAGCCCCAGGAGTCGAAAAAAGTAGGCGAAAACCAAGTTTTTTGGAAAAAATTTTTTTGCTTCAATCTCGCCAAAATCGTTTTTTTCGAGAAAAATTTAGCCCCAGGAGTCGAAAAAAGTAGGCGAAAACCAACTTTTTTGGAAAAAATTTTTTTGCTTCAATCTCGCCAAAATCGATTTTTTTCGAGAAAAATTTAGCCCCAGGAGTCGAAAAAAGTAGGCGAAAACCAAGTTTTTGGAAAAAAATTTTTTTTGCTTCAATCTCGCCAAAATCGTTTTTTTCGAGAAAAATTTAGCCCCAGGAGTCGAAAAAAGTAGGCGAAAACCAACTTTTTTGGAAAAAATTTTTTTGCTTCAATCTCGCCAAAATCGATTTTTTCGAGAAAAATTTAGCCCCAGGAGTCGAAAAAAGTAGGCGAAAACCAAGTTTTTTTGGAAAAATTTTTTTTGCTTCAATCTCGCCAAAATCGTTTTTTTCGAGAAAAATTAGCCCCAGGAGTCGAAAAAAGTAAGCGAAAACCAAGTTTTTTGGAAAAAATTTTTTTGCTTCAATCTCGCCAAAATCGTTTTTTTCGAGAAAAATTTAGCCCCAGGAGTCGAAAAAAGTAGGCGAAAACCAACTTTTTTGGAAAAATTTTTTTGCTTCAATCTCGCCAAAATCGTTTTTTTCGAGAAAAATTTAGCCCCAGGAGTCGAAAAAAGTAGGCGAAAACCAACTTTTTTGGAAAAAATTTTTTTGCTTCAATCTCGCCAAAATCGATTTTTTTCGAGAAAAATGTAGCCCCAGGAGTCGAAAAAAGTAGGCGAAAACCAAGTTTTTTGGAAAACATTTTTTTTGCTTCAATCTCGCCAAAATCGTTTTTTCGAGAAAAATTTAGCCCCAGGAGTCGAAACAAGTAGGCGAAAACCAACTTTTTTGGAAAAAATTTTTTTGCTTCAATCTCGCCAAAATCGATTTTTTCGAGAAAAATTTAGCCCCAGGAGTCGAAAAAAGTAGGCGAAAACCAAGTTTTTTGGAAAAAAATTTTTTGCTTCAATCTCGCCAAAATCGTTTTTTTCGAGAAAAATTTAGCCCCAGGAGTCGAAAAAAGTAGGCGGAAACCAAGTTTTTTGGAAAAAATTTTTTTGCTTCAATCTCGCCAAAATCGTTTTTTTCGAGAAAAATTTAGCCCCAGGAGTCGAAAAAGTGGGCGAAAACCAACTTTTTTGGAAAAAATTTTTTTGCTTCAATCTCGCCAAAATCGTTTTTTTCGAGAAAAATTTAGCCCCAGGAGTCGAAAAAAGTAGGCGAAAACCAACTTTTTTGGAAAAAATTTTTTTGCTTCAATCTCGCCAAAATCGTTTGCTTCGAGAAAAATTTAGCCCCAGGAGACGAAAAAAGTAGGCGAAAACCAACTTTTTTGGAAAAAATTTTTTTGCTTCAATCTCGCAAAAATCGATTTTTTCGAGAAGAATTTTGCCCCAGGAGTCGAAAAAAGTAGGCGAAAACCAAGTTTTTTTGAAAAAAATTTTTTTGCTTCAATCTCGCCAAAATCGTTTTTTTTCGAGAAAAATTTAGCCCCAGGAGTCGAAAAAAGTAGGCGAAAACCAACTTTTTTGGAAAAAATTTTTTTGCTTCAATCTCGCCAAAATCGATTTTTTCGAGAAAAATTTAGCCCCAGGAGTCGAAAAAAGTAGGCGAAAACCAAGTTTTTTTTGGAAAAAATTTTTTTGCTTCAATCTCGCCAAAATCGTTTTTTTCGAGAAAAATTTAGCCCCATTAGTCGAAAAAAGTAAGCGAAAACCAAGTTTTTTTGAAAAAATTTTTTTGCTTCAATCTCGCCAAAATCGTTTTTTTTTTCGAGAAAAATTTAGTCCCAGGAGTCGAAAAAAGTAGGCGAAAACCAACTTTTTTGGAAAAAATTTTTTTGCTTCAATCTCGCCAAAATCGATTTTTTCGAGAAAAATTTAGCCCCAGGAGTCGAAAATAGTAGGCGAAAACCAAGTTTTTTGGAAAAAATTGTTTTGCTTCAATCTCGCCAAAATCGTTTTTTCGAGAAAAATTTAGCCTCAGGAGTCGAAAAAAGTAGGCGAAAACCAGGTTTTTTGGAAAAAATTTTTTTGCTTCAATCTCGCCAAAATCGTTTTTTTCGAGAAAAATTTAGCCCCAGGAGTCGAAAAAAGTAGGCGAAAACCAACTTTTTTGGAAAAAATTTTTTTGCTTCAATCTCGCCAAAATCGATTTTTTCGAGAAAAATTTAGCCCCAGGAGTGGAAAAAAGTAGGCGAAAACCAAATTTTTTGGAAAAAATTTTGATGCTTCAATCTCGCCAATATCGTTTTTTTCGAGAAAAATTTAGCCCCAGGAGTCGAAAATAGTAGGCGAAAACCAAGTTTTTTGGAAAAAATTTTTTTGCTTCAATCTCGCCAAAATCGTTTTTTTCGAGAAAAATTTAGCCCCAGGAGTCGAAAAAGTAGGCGAAAACCAAGTTTTTTGGAAAAATTTTTTTGCTTCAATCTCGCCAAAATCGTTTTTTTCGAGAAAAATTTAGCCCCAGGAGTCAAAAAAAATAGGCGAAAACCAAGTTTTTTGGAAAAAATTTTTTTGCTTCAATCTCGCCAAAATCGATTTTTTCGAGAAAAATTTAGCCCCAGGAGTCGAAAAAAGTAGGCGAAAACGAAGTTTTTTGGAAAAAATTTTTTTGCTTCAATCTCGCCAAAATCGTTTTTTTCGAGAAAAATTTAGCCCCAGGAGTCGAAAAAAGTAGGCGAAAAACCAACTTTTTTGGAAAAAATTTTTTTGCTTCAATCTCGCCAAAATCGATTTTTTCGAGAAAAATTTAGTCCCAGGAGTCGAAAAAAGTAGGCGAAAACCAAGTTTTTTGGAAAAAAATTTTTTGCTTCAATCTCGCCAAAATCGTTTTTTTCGAGAAAAATTTAGCCCCAGGAGTCGAAAAAAGTTGGCGAACACCAAGTTTTTTGGAAAAAATTTTTTTGCTTCAATCTCGCCAAAATCGTTTTTTTCGAGAAAAATTTAGCCCCAGGAGTCGAAAAAAGTAGGCGAAAACCAAGTTTTTTGGAAAAATTTTTTTTTGCTTCAATCTCGAAAAAATCGATTTTTTCGAGAAAAATTTGGCCCCAGGAGTCGAAAAAAGTAGGCGAAAACCAAGTTTTTTGGAAAAAATTTTTTTGCTTCAATCTCGCCATAATCGATTTTTTCGAGAAAAATTTAGCCCCAGGAGTCGAAAAAAGTAGGCGAAACCAAGTTTTTTGTAAAAAACTTTTTTGCTTCAATCTCGCCAAAATCGTTTTTTTCGAGAAAAATTTAGCCCCAGGAGTCGAAAAAAGTAGGCGAAAACGAAGTTTTTTGGAAAAAATTTTTTTGCTTCAATCTCGCCAAAATCGTTTTTTTCGAGAAAAATTTAGCCCCAGGAGTCGAAAAAAGTAGGCGAAAACCAACTTTTTTGGAAAAAATTTTTTTGCTTCAATCTCGCCAAAATCGATTTTTTCGAGAAAAATTTAGTCCCAGGAGTCGAAAAAAGTAGGCAAAAACCAAGTTTTTTGGAAAAAAATTTTTTGCTTCAATCTCGCCAAAATCGTTTTTTTCGAGAAAAATTTAGCCCCAGGAGTCGAAAAAAGTAGGCGAAAACCAAGTTTTTTGGAAAAATTTTTTTTTGCTTCAATCTCGAAAAAATCGATTTTTTCGAGAAAAATTTGGCCCCAGGAGTCGAAAAAGTAGGCGAAAACCAACTTTTTGGGAAAAATATTTTTTTGCTTCAATCTCGCCAAAATCGATTTATTCGAGAAACATTTAGCCCCAGGAGTCGAAAAAAGTAGGCGAAACCAAGTTTTTTGTAAAAAACTTTTTTGCTTCAATCTCGCCAAAATCGTTTTTTTCGAGAAAAATTTAGCCCCAGGAGTCGAAAAAAGTAGGCGAAAACCAAGTTTTTTGGAAAAAATTTTTTGCTTCAATCTCGCCAAAATCGTTTTTTTTTCGAGAAAAATTTAGCCCCACGAGTCGAAAAAAGTAGGCGAAAACCAACTTTTTGGGAAAAATATTTTTTTGCTTCAATCTCGCCAAAATCGATTTTTTCGAGAAAAATTTAGCCCCAGGAGTCGAAAAAAGTAGGCGAAAACCAAGTTTTTTGGAAAAAATTTTTTGCTTCAATCTCGCCAAAATCGATTTTGTCGAAAAAAATTTAGCCCCAGGAGTCGAAAAAAGTAGGCGAAAACCAAGTTTTTGGAAAAAATTTTTTTGCTTCAATCTCGCCAAAATCGTTTTCTTCGAGAAAAATTTAGCCCAAGGAGACGAAAAAAGTAGGCGAAAACCAACTTTTTTGGAAAAAATTTTTTTGCTTCAATCTCGCAAAAATCGATTTTTTCGAGAAGAATTTTGCCCCAGGAGTCGAAAAAAGTAGGCGAAAACCATGTTTTTTGAAAAAAATTTTTTTGCTTCAATCTCGCCAAAATCGTTTTTTTCGAGAAAAATTTAGCCCCAGGAGTCGAAAAAAGTAGGCGAAAACCAACTTTCTTGGAAAAAATTTTTTTGCTTCAATCTCGCCAAAATCGATTTTTTCGAGAAAAATTTAGCCCCAGGAGTCGAAAATAGTAGGCAAAAACCAAGTTTTTTGGAAAAAATTGTTTTGCTTCAATCTCGCCAAAATCGTTTTTTCGAGAAAAATTTAGCCCCAGGAGTCGAAAAAAGTAGGCGAAAACCAGGTTTTGTGGAAAAAATTTTTTTGCTTCAATCTCGCCAAAATCGTTTTTTTCGAGAAAAATTTAGCCCCAGGAGTCGAAAAAAGTAGGCGAAAACCAAGTTTTTTGGAAAAAATTTTTTTGCTTCAATCTCGCCAAAATCGATTTTTTCGAGAAAAATTTAGCCCCAGGAGTGGAAAAAAGTAGGCGAAAACCAAATTTTTTGGAAAAAGTTTTGATGCTTCAATCTCGCCAAAATCGTTTTTTTCGAGAAAAATTTAGCCCCAGGAGTCGAAAAAAGTAGGCGAAAACCAACTTTTTTGAAAAAAATTTTTTTGCTTCAACCTCGCCAAAATCGATTTTTTCGAGAAAAATTTAGCCCCAGGAGTCGAAAAAAGTAGGCGAAAACCAAGTTTTTTGGAAAAAATTTTTTTGCTTCAATCTCGCCAAAATCGTTTTTTTCGAGAAAAATTTAGCCCCAGGAGTCGAAAAAAGTAGGCGAAAACCAACTTTTTTGGAAAAAATTTTTTTGCTTCAATCTCGCCAAAATCGATTTTTTCAGTTCCTCTCCGAGACTCGTTGCGATCGGACGCACTTTTTACAGAGCAGAGTGTTAAAAAACGTGCAAGAGCAAGCCACATCATGGCTGCTTCGAGAAGCACCCTGCGGGTGGATTTCTCGAAGCTCCCCAAAAGGCCGTCCTTGATGGAGGCCACAACCCTCGCCATGACCAAGCTGGGTCTAAGCAGCTCTTCTATCCTATCAATCCGGACGAAGCCGGCATCCCACTTCCTTCACATCCGAGTGAAGGACCAGAGCCTTGCTCTAAGAACCGTCGAGGAGAACGACGGCAAGCATTCTCTCGAATGCGACGGGAAGAAATTCCCGATTCCGATCGCAATGGTCGACAATTCCGTGGTCATCAAAATCCACGACCTGTCCGAGGACATCACGGACAGATGCATTACGGATTTCTTTGCTCGCTACGGAGAAGTCCGGTCAATCCGAGCCGGAGTATGGGCGAAGCCATACCCGTGTGCCGGAATCCCTGACGGATACCGCTACGTCACAGCGGTCTTGTCTAAGCCGGTGCCGTCATACGTCTCGATTGGAGGGGAAGAGACGCTGATAACATACCGGGGACAGCAGCAAACATGTCGAACATGCCGTCTTGCTGCACACCATGGGATGACCTGCACCCAAGGCAGGAAACTGGTGGCTCAGAAGACGAGCGTCAACGAGAGGCTGTCGTATGCCTCAGCGGTGCAGAATGGCACCGAAAACCCTGCTCCAGCAACAGTCCCCCGGGCGAGCACACAAACCGTCCGTGCACCGACCGACCCGGTGAGCACACCGACCGTTCCGGCAAACACAATGCTCATCCCATCGAGCACACCGATCATCCCGGCGCCCGCATCGACCGTCCCGGAGAGCGCACCGGCCGTCCGCGCACCGACAGTCCCGACGAGCACATCGACCGTCGCGGCGAGCACATCGACCGTCGCGGCGAGCGCACCGGCCGGTGCTTCGAGTCTGACAATAGGCGCACCAGCAACGATCATCCCGATGCAGGCCACTAGCGTTGCGGCTAGTACACGGACCGTCCCGGCAGTAGCATCTTTCATCCGGGCAAGTGCGTTGACCGTACCGGCAGCATCGACCAGCACCAAGATGGACAACGCCGGACTTCAGGTGGACGCCGATACCTCATCGACGTTCAAAGCCCCTCGTGTCCCTTCACCTTCCGCTACATCTTCATCCCTTTCCTGGCAAACAGTGGCAGGTAACAGAAAGACGGACGAACAGACGGACAGCGACGTGTCGTGCAAGTCTGGGGAGGAACCGATCAAGCGTAAGCCAGGTCGTCCTCCCAAAAAGACCAATGCCACGGCAGCGAAACCGACTGGGGTAATGGAAGTGGACGCATAGTAGTTTGGTGGAGATGGATGAGTTGATGACATCAGTGACGATCGCATCGATAAACATCAATGCGATATCCAATTCCACCAAACTAGATGCACTACGAACTTTCATACGTACTCTTGACACAGACATAATCTTCCTACAAGAAGTTTCTGTCAAAGACTTAGTGCTCCCTGGGTACAATGTTGTAACAAACATTGACCACACAAGGAGAGGTACAGCGATCGCCTTGCGGGTGAACCTAAAATTTTCTCACGTCGAGCGTAGCTTGGACTCACGACTAATCTGCGTCCGGCTTGAGAATTCTTCCACGCTATGCAACATTTACGCTCCTTCGGGAAGTCAAAACAGAGCTGAGCGGGAACTCTTTTTCAACCGCTCGTTGGCGTACTACCTGCGGAATGCACCGGGACCGGTCATCCTTGCAGGGGACTTCAACTGCGTGCTGAAGTCCAAGGACGCCACGGGTATGGGGAATACGAGTCTCACTTTGCAAAACTTTGTTGACAGTATGCAGTTGTGTGACAGCTGGGAGGCTCTCAAAGGAAATTTTGTAGAGTTCTCTCACATCACACGTGGTTCGGGCTCTCGCATCGATCGCTGCTACGTCTCTAAGGACATGAAGGATCAACTGCGTGCAACAGACATGCACGTATTGTCTTTCTCGGACCATAAGGCGCTCACGGTGCGCATCTGCCTTCCAAACATACCTCGGTTACGGCAAAATGGATACTGGCAACTTCGGCCACATATCTTGACAGCCGAAAACTTGGAGGAGTTTAGATGTAAGTGGAACTATTGGACAAAACAGCGAAGGAGCTTTGGCTCCTGGATGGAATGGTGGATTCATTTCGCCAAACCAAAAATAAAATCGTTCTTCCGATGGAAAACGAATGAAAAATACTCCATGTTCCGCTTGCAGCATAACATTCTCTATGCGAAGTTAGAGTCCTCATACGGTCGGTATCTTTCCAATCCGATCGAGTTGGTCAATATCAACCGTATAAAAGGAGAAATGCTACTCCTTCAGAGGCGTTTCTCTGAGGACTTTACACGGATTAACGAAACAAGGGTGTGTGGGGAAAACCTCTCCACCTTTCAGCTTGAGAAACGAAGGCGGGAGCGCACCGTGATCACCAGACTTACGTGTGACAACAACGTTGTTTTGGACTCTCCTAAACAACTGACAGACTATATACATACGTACTACAGGGAGTTATACACCGACGAGACAACGAACGTTGACGATACTTTTGCCTGTCATCGTGTAATCCCCGAAGATTGCGAAATCAACAACGATTGCATGGATGAGATCACCTACGGTGATGTCCTTCATGCAATTGAAAAATCGAAACCTCGAAAGTCTCCTGGGCCGGATGGAATTCCGATTGAATTTTATCAGCGAACGTTTGGGATAATTTGGAGAGAAATCATATTGATTCTCAACGAGGCTCTCAACGGTCGTTTCCCGGCGGCCTTTGTCGATGGGGTCATAGTGCTTGCGAGGAAAAAGGGAGATGGGTGCAAACTATCTTCGTACCGTCTGATCTCTCTGCTTAACACTGACTACAAGCTGCTTTCCAGAATTCTGAAGCTGCGGCTCGAGAAGATTATTGCTAGGTGGCAAATCATTTCACCGTCGCAGAAGTGTAGCAATAAACCCTGCAATATCTTCCAGGCTGTACTCTCTGTTAAGGAGAGAATATTCGAACTTAAACGGAAGAAGAAGTGTGCAAAACTCGTCTCTTTTGATCTCTCGCAGGCGTTTGACCGTGTTGACAGGGGCTTCCTGTTTGGAACGATGGATTCATTAGGGTTTAATCCCGCACTAGTGCGGCTTTTGAGGAAAATTGGTGAGCAATCTTCGTCCCGTGTCATTGTAAATGGATCCCTATCACCTGCCTTTCCCATCCAACGTTCCGTGCGACAAGGAGATCCCTTGTCAATGCACCTGTTCATCCTCTACCTTCACCCCCTCATCAAGAGACTCGAAGATATATGCTGCGATCAGGACGACCTGATCAACGCGTATGCTGACGACGTCTCCGTGGTGAGTACTTCCCCTTCCACAATCGAGCGGGTGAGAGCAGAAATTGAGGCCTTTGGAGTCACTTCTGGAGCGAGGTTAAACGTCCTTAAAACCACGGCTCTGGACATCGGAATGGTGACAACCGAGAACAGAATCAGCCTGCCATGGCTGCACACCGTAGAACGGCTCCGTTTACTTGGAATTCTGTTCTCTAACAGTATCCGGGAAACAGCGGGCCACAATTGGGATACTGTTATCAATCACTTTCGTCAGTTGGTATGGCTGCACAGGGTGAGAGATCTAAACCTGCTGCAAAAGGTAACGCTGCTCAACTCATTCTTGCTCCCTAAGCTATGGTTTGTTGCGTCAGTCTGTGGCCCTCGCGCAATGGACATAGCCAAGGTGACAAGTTTGATCGGATCTCTCCTATGGAACGGATCTGGGGGTATACGTGTCTCGCTCCAGCAGCTGGCCCTGCCACGAGACCGTGGGGGCTTAAACCTCCACATCCCAGCCGTGATGACAGCAGCCCTACTTACAAACCGCTATGTTGTAGAACATCAAAGCCTCCCATTTGGAGCCCAACACATCTTGTGTGCGGGAAACCCCCCAGATATTTCACCGATACCATCTACGTATCCGTGCCTTCGCAGTGTTATCCAGCAACTGGCGTACACTCCATCGGCGGTAAAAAAACAGCTATCCACCAAGGCCCTCCGCAGGTTGCAAGTGAACAGACTACCCCCAGCCAAGATTCAGTCCCATCCGAAGGCAACCTGGAAAAAGGTGTGGAACAACATACACCGAAGCAAACTAACAGCGGAGCAAAGATCCACCTTATATTTGCTCGCGAATGGCAAGATCCCGCACGGAGAGCTGCTTATGCGTATGGGACGCACGTCTTCGGCTTCCTGCATGTTCTGTGTTGAGTGTGACACCCTGGAACACATGTTCACCTCCTGCACTCGCGTTATTGCCGCCTGGGACCTGCTGCAGCAGTGCATCAGGAATGAAGCTCCAGGGTGTCAGTCGTCCTTCGAGTGTCTCCGATTCCCAGTGCTTGGGAAGATAAGCATTGCGCAGCGGAAGGTTGTCCTTCGTTTGTTTGCAAACTACATCATCCACATCATTGGAAACAATGATGCTGCGATCGATGTAAATGTCCTTAAGTGTGCACTGTATTTGTGATTATAGAGTATAAGAAAATTTTGTTTGTACACCTTATCTATTTATAAAATAAATAGTTTATGTTTTATAAAAAAAAAACCAAGGTTTTTTGGAAAAAATTTTTTTGCTTCAATCTCGCCAAAATCGTTTTTTTCGAGAAAAATTTAGCCCCAGGAGTCGAAAAAAGTGGGCGAAAACCAAGTTTTTTGGAAAAAAATTTTTTGCTTCAATCTCGCCAAAATTGTTTTTTTTCGAGAAAAATTTAGCCCCAGGAGTCGAAAAAAGTAGGCGAAAACCAACTTTTTTGGAAAAAATTTTTTTGCTTCAATCTCGCCAAAATCGTTTTTTTTGAGAAAAATTTAGCCCCAGGAGTCAAAAAAAATAGGCGAAAACCAAGTTTTTTGGAAAAAATTTTTTTGCTTCAATCTCGCCAAAATCGTTTTTTTCGAGAAAAACTTAGCCCCAGGAGTCGAAAAAAGTAGGCGAAAACCAACTTTTTTGGAAAAAATTTTTTTGCTTCAATCTCGCCAAAATCGATTTTTTCGAGAAAAATTTAGCCCCAGGAGTCGAAAAAAGTAGGCGAAAACCAAGTTTTTTGGAAAAAATTTTTTTGCTTCAATCTCGCCAAAATCGTTTTTTTCGAGAAAAATTTAGCCCCAGGAGTCGAAAAAAGTAGGCGAAAACCAACTTTTTTGGAAAAAATTTTTTTGCTTCAATCTCGCCAAAATCGATTTTTTCGAGAAAAATTTAGTCCCAGGAGTCGAAAAAAGTAGGCGAAAACCAAGTTTTTTGGAAAAAAATTTTTTGCTTCAATCTCGCCAAAATCGTTTTTTTCGAGAAAAATTTAGCCCCAGGAGTCGAAAAAAGTTGGCGAACACCAAGTTTTTTGGAAAACTTTTTTTTTGCTTCAATCTCGAAAAAATCGATTTTTTCGAGAAAAATTTGGCCCCAGGAGTCGAAAAAAGTAGGCGAAAACCAAGTTTTTTGGAAAAAATTTTTTTGCTTCAATCTCGCCAAAATCGATTTTTTCGAGAAAAATTTAGCCCCAGGAGTCGAAAAAAGTAGGCGAAACCAAGTTTTTTGGAAAAAACTTTTTTGCTTCAATCTCGCCAAAATCGTTTTTTTCGAGAAAAATTTAGCCCCAGGAGTCGAAAAAAGTAGGCGAAAACCAAGTTTTTTGGAAAAATTTTTTTTTGCTTCAATCTCGAAAAAATCGATTTTTTCGAGAAAAATTTGGCCCCAGGAGTCGAAAAAAGTAGGCGAAAACCAAGTTTTTTGGAAAAAATTTTTTTGCTTCAATCTCGCCAAAATCGATTTTTTCGAGAAAAATTTAGCCCCAGGAGTCGAAAAAAGTAGGCGAAACCAAGTTTTTTGGAAAAAACTTTTTTGCTTCAATCTCGCCAAAATCGTTTTTTTCGAGAAAAATTTAGCCCCAGGAGTCGAAAAAAGTAGGCGAAAACCAAGTTTTTTGGAAAAAATTTTTTTGCTTCAATCTCGCCAAAATCGTTTTTCTCGAGAAAAATTTAGCCCCACGAGTCGAAAAAAGTAGGCGAAAACCAACTTTTTGGGAAAAATATTTTTTTGCTTCAATCTCGCCAAAATCGATTTTTTCGAGAAAAATTTAGCCCCAGGAGTCGAAAAAAGTAGGCGAAAACCAAGTTTTTTGGAAAAAATTTTTTTGCTTCAATCTCGCCAAAATCGTTTTTTTCGAGAAAAATTTAGCCCCAGGAGTCGAAAAAAGTAGGCGAAAACCAACCAGTTTTTTGGAAAAAATTTGTTTGCTTCAATTTCGCCAAAATCGATTTTTTCGAGAAAAATTTAGCCCCAGGAGTCGAAAAAAGTAGGCGAAAACCAAGTTTTTTGGAAAAAATGTTTTTGCTTCAATCTCGCCAAAATCGATTTTTTCGAGAAATATTTAGCCCCAGGAGTCGAAAAAAGTAGGCGAAAACCAACTTTTTTGGAAAAAATTTTTTTGCTTCAATCTCGCCAAAATCGATTTTTTCGAGAAAAATTTAGCCCCAGGAGTCGAAAAAGTAGGCGAAAACCAAGTTTTTTGGAAAAAGTTTTTTTGCTTCAATCTCGCCAAAATCGATTTTTTCGAGAAAAATTTAGCCCCAGGAGTCGAAAAAAGTAGGCGAAAACCAACTTTTTTGGAAAAAATTTTTTTGCTTCAATCTCGCCAAAATCGTTTTTTTCGAGAAAAATTTAGCCCCAGGAGTCGAAACAAGTAGGCGAAAACCAACTTTTTTGGAAAAAATTTTTTTGCTTCAATCTCGCCAAAATCGATTTTTTCGAGAAAAATTTAGCCCCAGGAGTCGAAAAAAGTAGGCGAGAACCAAGTTTTTTGGAAAAAAATTTTTTGCTTCAATCTCGCCAAAATCGTTTTTTTCGAGAAAAATTTAGCCCCAGGAGTCGAAAAAAGTAGGCGGAAACCGAGTTTTTTGGAAAAAATTTTTTTGCTTCAATCTCGCCAAAATCGTATTTTTCGAGAAAAATTTAGCCCCAGGAGTCGAAAAAAGTGGGTGAAAACCAAGTTTTTTGGAAAAAATTTGTTTGCTTCAATCTCGCCAAAATCGTTTTTTTCGAGAAAAATTTAGCCCCAGGAGTCGAAAAAAGTAGGCGAAAACCAACTTTTTTGGAAAAAATTTTTTTCCTTCAATCTCGCCAAAATCGATTTTTTCGAGAAAAATTTAGCCCCAGGAGTCGAAAAAAGTAGGCGAAAACCAAGTTTTTTTGGAAAAATTTTTTTGCTTCAATCTCGCCAAAATCGATTTTGTCGAAAAAAAATTTAGCCCCAGGAGT
>NW_026525461.1:0-10342 GCF_943734705.1 Anopheles coustani | reverse complement strand
CATCCAAACATCGTTTTAGGTGCTTCGAAGAACTTTCTACGTAGTTTCAACCACATCCAAACATCGTTTTAGGTGCTTCTAAGCACTTTCTACGTAGTTTCAACCACATCCAAACATCGTTTTAGGTGCTTCGAAGCACTTTCTACGTAGTTTCAACCACATTCAAACATCGTTTCAGGTGCTTCGAAGCACTTTCTACGTAGTTTCAACCACATCCAAACATCGTTTTAGGTGCTTCGAAGAACTTTCTACGTAGTTTCAACCACATCCAAACATCGTTTTAGGTGCTTCGAAGCACTTTCTACGTAGTTTCAACCACATCCAAACATCGTTTTAGGTGCTTCGAAGAACTTTCTACGTAGTTTCAACCACATCCAAACATCATTTTAGGTGCTTCGAAGCACTTTCTACGTAGTTTCAACCGCATCCAAACATCGTTTCAGGTGCTTCGAAGCACTTTCTTAATAGTTTCAACCACATCCAATCATCGTTTCAGGTGCTTCGAAGCACTTTCTACGTAGTTTCAACCACATCCAAACATCATTTTAGGTGCTTCGAAGCACTTTCTTCGTAGTTTCAACCACATCCAAACATCGTTTCAGGTGCTTCGAAGCACTTTCTTAATAGTTTCAACCACATCCAATCATCGTTTCAGGTGCTTCGAAGCACTTTCTTCGTAGTTTCAACCACATCCAAACATCGTTTCAGGTGCTTCGAAGCACTTTCTTCGTAGTTTCAACCACATCCAAACATCATTTTAGGTGCTTCAAAGAACTTTCTACGTAGTTTCAACCACATCCAAACATCGTTTTAGGTGCTTCGAAGCACTTTCTACGTAGTTTCAACCACATCCAAACATCGTTTTAGGTGCTTCGAAGAACTTTCTACGTAGTTTCAACCACATTCAAACATCGTTTTAGGTGCTTCGAAGCACTTTCTACGTAGTTTCAACCACATCCAAACATCGTTTTAGGTGCTTCGAAGCACTTTCTACGTAGTTTAAACCACATCCAAACATCGTTTTAGGTGCTTCGAAGCACTTTCTACGTAGTTTCAACCACATCCAAACATCGTTTTAGGTGCTTCGAAGCACTTTCTACGTAGTTTCAACCACATCCAAACATCGTTTTAGGTGCTTCGAAGCACTTTCTACGTAGTTTCAACCACATTCAAACATCGTTTCAGGTGCTTCGAAGCACTTTCTTAATAGTTTCAACCACATCCAATCATCGTTTCAGGTGCTTCGAAGCACTTTCTACGTAGTTTCAACCACATCCAAACATCATTTTAGGTGCTTCGAAGCACTTTCTTCGTAGTTTCAACCACATCCAAACATCGTTTCAGGTGCTTCGAAGCACTTTCTTCGTAGTTTCAACCACATCCAAACATCGTTTCAGGTGCTTCGAAGCACTTTCTTCGTAGTTTCAACCACATCCAAACATCGTTTCAGGTGCTTCGAAGCACTTTCTTCGTAGTTTCAACCACATCCAAACATCATTTTAGGTGCTTCGAAGAACTTTCTACGTAGTTTCAACCACATCCAAACATCGTTTTAGGTGCTTCGAAGCACTTTCTACGTAGTTTCAACCACATCCAAACATCGTTTTAGGTGCTTCGAAGCACTTTCTACGTAGTTTAAACCACATCCAAACATCGTTTTAGGTGCTTCGAAGCACTTTCTACGTAGTTTCAACCACATCCAAACATCGTTTTAGGTGCTTCGAAGAACTTTCTACGTAGTTTCAACCACATTCAAACATCGTTTTAGGTGCTTCGAAGCACTTTCTACGTAGTTTCAACCACATCCAAACATCGTTTTAGGTGCTTCGAAGCACTTTCTACGTAGTTTCAACCACATCCAAACATCGTTTCAGGTGCTTCGAAGCACTTTCTACGTAGTTTCAACCACATCCAAACATCGTTTCAGGTGCTTCGAAGCACTTTCTACGTAGTTTCAACCACATCCAAACATCGTTTTAGGTGCTTCGAAGCACTTTCTACGTAGTTTCAACCACATCCAAACATCATTTTAGGTGCTTCGAAGCACTTTCTACGTAGTTTCAACCACATTCAAACATCGTTTCAGGTGCTTCGAAGCACTTTCTACGTAGTTTCAACCACATCCAAACATCGTTTTAGGTGCTTCGAAGCACTTTCTACGTAGTTTCAACCACATTCAAACATCGTTTTAGGTGCTTCGAAGCACTTTCTACGTAGTTTCAACCACATCCAAACATCGTTTTAGGTGCTTCGAAGCACTTTCTACGTAGTTTCAACCACATTCAAACATCGTTTCAGGTGCTTCGAAGCACTTTCTTAATAGTTTCAACCACATCCAATCATCGTTTCAGGTGCTTCGAAGCACTTTCTACGTAGTTTCAACCACATCCAAACATCATTTTAGGTGCTTCGAAGCACTTTCTTCGTAGTTTCAACCACATCCAAACATCGTTTCAGGTGCTTCGAAGCACTTTCTTCGTAGTTTCAACCACATCCAAACATCGTTTCAGGTGCTTCGAAGCACTTTCTTCGTAGTTTCAACCACATCCAAACATCGTTTCAGGTGCTTCGAAGCACTTTCTTCGTAGTTTCAACCACATCCAAACATCATTTTAGGTGCTTCGAAGAACTTTCTACGTAGTTTCAACCACATCCAAACATCGTTTTAGGTGCTTCGAAGCACTTTCTACGTAGTTTCAACCACATCCAAACATCGTTTTAGGTGCTTCGAAGCACTTTCTACGTAGTTTAAACCACATCCAAACATCGTTTTAGGTGCTTCGAAGCACTTTCTACGTAGTTTCAACCACATCCAAACATCGTTTTAGGTGCTTCGAAGAACTTTCTACGTAGTTTCAACCACATTCAAACATCGTTTTAGGTGCTTCGAAGCACTTTCTACGTAGTTTCAACCACATCCAAACATCGTTTTAGGTGCTTCGAAGCACTTTCTACGTAGTTTCAACCACATCCAAACATCGTTTCAGGTGCTTCGAAGCACTTTCTACGTAGTTTCAACCACATCCAAACATCGTTTCAGGTGCTTCGAAGAACTTTCTACGTAGTTTCAACCACATCCAAACATCGTTTTAGGTGCTTCGAAGCACTTTCTACGTAGTTTCAACCACATCCAAACATCATTTTAGGTACTTCGAAGCACTTTCTACGTAGTTTCAACCACATCCAAACATCGTTTTAGGTGCTTCGAAGCACTTTCTACGTAGTTTAAACCACATCCAAACATCGTTTTAGGTGCTTCGAAGCACTTTCTACGTAGTTTCAACCACATCCAAACATCGTTTTAGGTGCTTCGAAGCACTTTCTACGTAGTTTCAACCACATCCAAACATCGTTTTAAGTGCTTCGAAGCACTTTCTACGTAGTTTCAACCACATTCAAACATCGTTTCAGGTGCTTCGAAGCACTTTCTTAATAGTTTCAACCACATCCAATCATCGTTTCAGGTGCTTCGAAGCACTTTCTACGTAGTTTCAACCACATCCAAACATCGTTTTAGGTGCTTCGAAGCACTTTCTACGTAGTTTCAACCACATTCAAACATCGTTTCAGGTGCTTCGAAGCACTTTCTTAATAGTTTCAACCACATCCAATCATCGTTTCAGGTGCTTCGAAGCACTTTCTACGTAGTTTCAACCACATCCAAACATCATTTTAGGTGCTTCGAAGCACTTTCTACGTAGTTTCAACCACATCCAAACATCGTTTCAGGTGCTTCGAAGCACTTTCTTAATAGTTTCAACCACATCCAATCATCGTTTCAGGTGCTTCGAAGCACTTTCTTCGTAGTTTCAACCACATCCAAACATCGTTTCAGGTGCTTCGAAGCACTTTCTTCGTAGTTTCAACCACATCCAAACATCATTTTAGGTGCTTCGAAGAACTTTCTACGTAGTTTCAACCACATCCAAACATCGTTTTAGGTGCTTCGAAGCACTTTCTACGTAGTTTCAACCACATCCAAACATCGTTTTAGGTGCTTCGAAGCACTTTCTACGTAGTTTAAACCACATCCAAACATCGTTTTAGGTGCTTCGAAGCACTTTCTACGTAGTTTCAACCACATCCAAACATCGTTTTAGGTGCTTCGAAGAACTTTCTACGTAGTTTCAACCACATTCAAACATCGTTTTAGGTGCTTCGAAGCACTTTCTACGTAGTTTCAACCACATCCAAACATCGTTTCAGGTGCTTCGAAGCACTTTCTTCGTAGTTTCAACCACGTCCAAACATCATTTTAGGTGCTTCGAAGAACTTTCTACGTAGTTTCAACCACATTCAAACATCGTTTCAGGTGCTTCGAAGCACTTTCTTCGTAGTTTCAACCACATCCAAACATCGTTTTAGGTGCTTCGAAGAACTTTCTACGTAGTTTCAACCACATTCAAACATCGTTTTAGGTGCTTCGAAGCACTTTCTACGTAGTTTCAACCACATCCAAACATCGTTTTAGGTGCTTCGAAGCACTTTCTACGTAGTTTAAACCACATCCAAACATCGTTTTAGGTGCTTCGAAGCACTTTCTACGTAGATTCAACCACATCCAAACATCGTTTTAGGTGCTTCGAAGCACTTTCTTAATAGTTTCAACCACATCCAATCATCGTTTCAGGTGCTTCGAAGCACTTTCTTAATAGTTTCAACCACATCCAATCATCGTTTCAGGTGCTTCGAAGCACTTTCTTCGTAGTTTCAACCACATCCAAACATCATTTTAGGTGCTTCGAAGAACTTTCTACGTAGTTTCAACCACATCCAAACATCGTTTTAGGTGCTTCGAAGCACTTTCTACGTAGTTTCAACCACATCCAAACATCGTTTTAGGTGCTTCGAAGCACTTTCTACGTAGTTTAAACCACATCCAAACATCGTTTTAGGTGCTTCGAAGCACTTTCTACGTAGTTTCAACCACATCCAAACATCGTTTTAGGTGCTTCGAAGAACTTTCTACGTAGTTTCAACCACATTCAAACATCGTTTTAGGTGCTTCGAAGCACTTTCTACGTAGTTTCAACCACATCCAAACATCGTTTCAGGTGCTTCGAAGCACTTTCTTCGTAGTTTCAACCACGTCCAAACATCATTTTAGGTGCTTCGAAGAACTTTCTACGTAGTTTCAACCACATTCAAACATCGTTTCAGGTGCTTCGAAGCACTTTCTTCGTAGTTTCAACCACATCCAAACATCGTTTTAGGTGCTTCGAAGAACTTTCTACGTAGTTTCAACCACATTCAAACATCGTTTTAGGTGCTTCGAAGCACTTTCTACGTAGTTTCAACCACATCCAAACATCGTTTTAGGTGCTTCGAAGCACTTTCTACGTAGTTTAAACCACATCCAAACATCGTTTTAGGTGCTTCGAAGCACTTTCTTCGTAGTTTCAACCACATCCAAACATCGTTTCAGGTGCTTCGAAGCACTTTCTTAATAGTTTCAACCACATCCAATCATCGTTTCAGGTGCTTCGAAGCACTTTCTTCGTAGTTTCAACCACATCCAAACATCGTTTCAGGTGCTTCGAAGCACTTTCTTCGTAGTTTCAACCACATCCAAACATCATTTTAGGTGCTTCGAAGAACTTTCTACGTAGTTTCAACCACATCCAAACATCGTTTTAGGTGCTTCGAAGCACTTTCTACGTAGTTTCAACCACATCCAAACATCGTTTTAGGTGCTTCGAAGCACTTTCTACGTAGTTTAAACCACATCCAAACATCGTTTTAGGTGCTTCGAAGCACTTTCTACGTAGTTTCAACCACATCCAAACATCGTTTTAGGTGCTTCGAAGAACTTTCTACGTAGTTTCAACCACATTCAAACATCGTTTTAGGTGCTTCGAAGCACTTTCTACGTAGTTTCAACCACATCCAAACATCGTTTTAGGTGCTTCGAAGCACTTTCTACGTAGTTTCAACCACATCCAAACATCGTTTCAGGTGCTTCGAAGCACTTTCTACGTAGTTTCAACCACATCCAAACATCGTTTCAGGTGCTTCGAAGCACTTTCTTCGTAGTTTCAACCACATCCAAACATCGTTTTAGGTGCTTCGAAGAACTTTCTACGTAGTTTCAACCACATTCAAACATCGTTTTAGGTGCTTCGAAGCACTTTCTACGTAGTTTCAACCACATCCAAACATCGTTTTAGGTGCTTCGAAGCACTTTCTACGTAGTTTAAACCACATCCAAACATCGTTTTAGGTGCTTCGAAGCACTTTCTACGTAGTTTCAACCACATCCAAACATCGTTTTAGGTGCTTCGAAGAACTTTCTACGTAGTTTCAACCACATTCAAACATCGTTTTAGGTGCTTCGAAGCACTTTCTACGTAGTTTCAACCACATTCAAACATCGTTTTAGGTGCTTCGAAGCACTTTCTTAATAGTTTCAACCACATCCAATCATCGTTTCAGGTGCTTCGAAGCACTTTCTACGTAGTTTCAACCACATCCAAACATCATTTTAGGTGCTTCGAAGCACTTTCTTCGTAGTTTCAACCACATCCAAACATCGTTTCAGGTGCTTCGAAGCACTTTCTTAATAGTTTCAACCACATCCAATCATCGTTTCAGGTGCTTCGAAGCACTTTCTTCGTAGTTTCAACCACATCCAAACATCGTTTCAGGTGCTTCGAAGCACTTTCTTCGTAGTTTCAACCACATCCAAACATCATTTTAGGTGCTTCGAAGAACTTTCTACGTAGTTTCAACCACATCCAAACATCGTTTTAGGTGCTTCGAAGCACTTTCTACGTAGTTTCAACCACATCCAAACATCGTTTTAGGTGCTTCGAAGCACTTTCTACGTAGTTTAAACCACATCCAAACATCGTTTTAGGTGCTTCGAAGCACTTTCTACGTAGTTTCAACCACATCCAAACATCGTTTTAGGTGCTTCGAAGAACTTTCTACGTAGTTTCAACCACATTCAAACATCGTTTTAGGTGCTTCGAAGCACTTTCTACGTAGTTTCAACCACATCCAAACATCGTTTTAGGTGCTTCGAAGCACTTTCTACGTAGTTTCAACCACATCCAAACATCGTTTCAGGTGCTTCGAAGCACTTTCTACGTAGTTTCAACCACATCCAAACATCGTTTCAGGTGCTTCGAAGCACTTTCTACGTAGTTTCAACCACATCCAAACATCGTTTTAGGTGCTTCGAAGCACTTTCTACGTAGTTTCAACCACATCCAAACATCATTTTAGGTGCTTCGAAGCACTTTCTACGTAGTTTCAACCACATTCAAACATCGTTTCAGGTGCTTCGAAGCACTTTCTACGTAGTTTCAACCACATCCAAACATCGTTTTAGGTGCTTCGAAGCACTTTCTACGTAGTTTCAACCACATTCAAACATCGTTTTAGGTGCTTCGAAGCACTTTCTACGTAGTTTCAACCACATCCAAACATCGTTTTAGGTGCTTCGAAGCACTTTCTACGTAGTTTCAACCACATTCAAACATCGTTTCAGGTGCTTCGAAGCACTTTCTACGTAGTTTCAACCACATCCAAACATCGTTTTAGGTGCTTCGAAGAACTTTCTACGTAGTTTCAACCACATTCAAACATCGTTTTAGGTGCTTCGAAGCACTTTCTACGTAGTTTCAACCACATCCAAACATCGTTTTAGGTGCTTCGAAGAACTTTCTACGTAGTTTCAACCACATTCAAACATCGTTTTAGGTGCTTCGAAGCACTTTCTACGTAGTTTCAACCACATCCAAACATCGTTTTAGGTGCTTCGAAGCACTTTCTACGTAGTTTCAACCACATCCAAACATCGTTTCAGGTGCTTCGAAGCACTTTCTACGTAGTTTCAACCACATCCAAACATCGTTTCAGGTGCTTCGAAGCACTTTCTACGTAGTTTCAACCACATCCAAACATCGTTTTAGGTGCTTCGAAGCACTTTCTACGTAGTTTCAACCACATCCAAACATCATTTTAGGTACTTCGAAGCACTTTCTACGTAGTTTCAACCACATTCAAACATCGTTTCAGGTGCTTCGAAGCACTTTCTACGTAGTTTCAACCACATCCAAACATCGTTTTAGGTGCTTCGAAGAACTTTCTACGTAGTTTCAACCACATCCAAACATCGTTTTAGGTGCTTCGAAGCACTTTCTACGTAGTTTCAACCACATCCAAACATCGTTTCAGGTGCTTCGAAGCACTTTCTTCGTAGTTTCAACCACATCTAAACATCGTTTTAGGTGCTTCGAAGCACTTTCTACGTAGTTTCAACCACATCCAAACATCGTTTTAGGTGCTTCGAAGAACTTTCTACGTAGTTTCAACCACATTCAAACATCGTTTCAGGTGCTTCGAAGCACTTTCTACGTAGTTTCAACCACATTCAAACATCGTTTTAGGTGCTTCGAAGCACTTTCTACGTAGTTTCAACCACATCCAAACATCGTTTTAGGTGCTTCGAAGAACTTTCTACGTAGTTTCAACCACATGCAAACATCGTTTCAGGTGCTTCGAAGCACTTTCTACGTAGTTTCAACCACATCTAAACATCATTTTAGGTGCTTCGAAGCACTTTCTACGTAGTTTCAACCACATCCAAACATCGTTTTAGGTGCTTCGAAGCACTTTCTACGTAGTTTCAACCACATCCAAACATCGTTTCAGGTGCTTCGAAGCACTTTCTACGTAGTTTCAACCACATCCAAACATCGTTTTAGGTGCTTCGAAGAACTTTCTACGTAGTTTCAACCACATTCAAACATCGTTTTAGGTGCTTCGAAGCACTTTCTACGTAGTTTCAACCACATCCAAACATCGTTTTAGGTGCTTCGAAGCACTTTCTACGTAGTTTCAACCACATCCAAACATCGTTTTAGGTGCTTCGAAGCACTTTCTACGTAGTTTCAACCACATCCAAACATCGTTTCAGGTGCTTCGAAGCACTTTCTACGTAGTTTCAACCACATCCAAACATCGTTTCAGGTGCTTCGAAGAACTTTCTACGTAGTTTCAACCACATCCAAACATCGTTTTAGGTGCTTCGAAGCACTTTCTACGTAGTTTCAACCACATCCAAACATCGTTTTAGGTGCTTCGAAGAACTTTCTACGTAGTTTCAACCACATCCAAACATCGTTTCAGGTGCTTCGAAGCACTTTCTTCGTAGTTTCAACCACATCTAAACATCATTTTAGGTGCTTCGAAGAACTTTCTACGTAGTTTCAACCACATTCAAACATCGTTTTAGGTGCTTCGAAGCACTTTCTACGTAGTTTCAACCACATCCAAACATCGTTTTAGGTGCTTCGAAGAACTTTCTACGTAGTTTCAACCACATCCAAACATCGTTTTAGGTGCTTCGAAGCACTTTCTACGTAGTTTCAACCACATCCAAACATCGTTTTAGGTGCTTCGAAGAACTTTCTACGTAGTTTCAACCACATCCAAACATCGTTTCAGGTGCTTCGAAGCACTTTCTTCGTAGTTTCAACCACATCTAAACATCATTTTAGGTGCTTCGAAGAACTTTCTACGTAGTTTCAACCACATCCAAACATCGTTTCAGGTGCTTCGAAGCACTTTCTTCGTAGTTTCAACCACATCTAAACATCATTTTAGCTGCTTCGAAGAACTTTCTACGTAGTTTCAACCACATTCAAACATCGTTTTAGGTGCTTCGAAGCACTTTCTACGTAGTTTCAACCACATCCAAACATCGTTTCAGGTGCTTCGAAGAACTTTCTACGTAGTTTCAACCACATCCAAACATCGTTTTAGGTGCTTCGAAGCACTTTCTACGTAGTTTCAACCACATCCAAACATCGTTTTAGGTGCTTCGAAGAACTTTCTACGTAGTTTCAACCACATCCAAACATCGTTTCAGGTGCTTCGAAGCACTTTCTTCGTAGTTTCAACCACATCTAAACATCATTTTAGGTGCTTCGAAGAACTTTCTACGTAGTTTCAACCACATCCAAACATCGTTTTAGGTGCTTCGAAGCACTTTCTACGTAGTTTCAACCACATCCAAACATCGTTTTAGGTGCTTCGAAGAACTTTCTACGTAGTTTCAACCACATCCAAACATCGTTTTAGGTGCTTCGAAGCACTTTCTACGTAGTTTCAACCACATCCAAACATCGTTTTAGGTGCTTCGAAGCACTTTCTACGTAGTTTCAACCACATCCAAACATCGTTTTAGGTGCTTCGAAGAACTTTCTACGTAGTTTCAACCACATCCAAACATCGTTTCAGGTGCTTCGAAGCACTTTCTTCGTAGTTTCAACCACATCCAAACATCATTTTAGGTGCTTCGAAGCACTTTCTACGTAGTTTCAACCACATTCAA
>NW_026525460.1:0-13174 GCF_943734705.1 Anopheles coustani | reverse complement strand
TTGCCTCCGCCGCTTTCTTTCCGGCTGGTCGGGGCGCAAAAATTCCACATCGAACGCACAAACAAACACACATGCCCCACAGCAACACAACACCAGAAGGGCAAAAAGGCAGCACCCTATAAAGGAAAAGAAAGCCGAAAAGAACCATCCATCGTCGTGCATCATCAGTTTCGCTAATTTATTATTCTATGACTTTTGGTTCCAGGGACGACGCGCCGAGGGACCTTGACGCTTGCTGGGCTTGGACTATTTTTATTCACCACCCCGCTACCCCCGGTCGGCCCCTTCGGCGGTCCCTTCGACATACAACTTACATTTCTTCGTTCCAGTTGTTTTGGAGAATAGCTTGACGATAAGACGGATGTGCACGGGAAATTGTGAGGAAATCGAAGAAAAACAATCAGTCAAGAGCTGATAGCAGGGACAGGTATGGTGCCTGCGTTCGAGAGGAATAGAATTTTTACTGGATTTAGATTCCAATCATGGAGCTAACTGTTCCATCGCAAGCCTACACCAGGCTGTGTCCTGGAAACATTGGAGGCCAACCGCGAACGTACATCTTGTAGAATAACAACCAGCTCTCTCACAGTTCATTCGGTTGAATGCTATCGCGCAGGGTGGCGCCAAGCAAATGATACTAAAATATGAAACAGTTCTATCCGAAATGTGTACGCTGCGGCGCTCCTTGTTGTACCTAAGCCACCGATTGAGGACTCGAAACCGCCCAAAAAATGGATGGATATTTGGTCGACAGAAAACCAAAAAACTTCCATGTAAATGGCGCGACCGGTGAAAGTAGTCTCGCGCGCTTTACCTTCCACCAAAGTTCGGCAGGTGAAAGAAGGAGCTCTCGTCGCCTGAAAGGACATTGCAGGAGGAGGTAGTAAGTACTGTAGTGTAGAACATAGAACGCATTTATTTGTAGCGTTGCAGACGCCGCTCCAAATGGTGATTTTACGCAATGGAGGTAACGTCTTACATTTGTCTGTCGGCCGGAAAGCGTTTGAAGCAAACGAAAAGAGTTATTTTTTTTTTTTTTTTTGTGTAGAAAATATTCTTAGCAAAATTGTGTGTGTGTGTATATGTGTAAAACACCAAACGATGGCGAAAAAAAAACTAACACACCACCCAAAGTGTTGCTAAATTATGGGAAAGAAAATGAAACCATACCGATAAATCGATGTACAAGGCTCAGTTGCGGGTTGCATGGTTGCTCGCATTT
This sequence comes from Anopheles coustani, assembly GCF_943734705.1. NCBI lineage: Eukaryota > Metazoa > Arthropoda > Insecta > Diptera > Culicidae > Anopheles > Anopheles coustani. The sequence goes on along the minus strand of NW_026525460.1, from coordinate 11,952 downwards.
GTGCAGCAAACGGTTCTCCAATCGATCGACCAATGTGATATGCTACGAATGTTTGTATTAGCGCCACAAATCACATTGTTATTCGGCATTTTGTTCAACATTGAGAGAACCGTTAATCATTAAACGCCAACCTGGCATGATCAATTCAAGGTGCTGATGATGTGTGCACACATGTCCTTACAATTAATCGATATTAACTTCAATGTTTTACACAAGGAAACATTTATTACAAGGACTTCTACATGGGTATACATGGTGCGTGACGAAATTTTGCAATGAACGACATGTTTAAGCATATTTTGGAACGATATCTGACCGATTATTCATTCGTTTCAACATCTTTACGTTTACTAAACATTTTTTAACATCGGATAACTAACAGAATAAACTATCAAGTGCTATCAGACATATCAGGATTTTATAGCACGGATCAACACGCGCGGATCAACACATTGCATTTGAATCGACATCGCCGTATGATAATAAAGACATATAATTTGTAGGTAAGCATGTTTGTTCATCATCGTCAAATTTAAAAACTTTAATCCATTTCGACAAAGTGTCATAAATAACGAAAGAATAAATTCAAATGGTGTTTATTGGTTGTCCATATTGCGTAATCCTTGCTCGTTTTATTCTCATTATAAAAGTGAGTAAAAAGAGGCAACTTTTAACCGAATTATCATGTTGACTATTTGACCTATAGAAAATATTTAGAAATCTGCCGAGCAACGTCGAAAAAGTAATTGATTTTTATTGTAATTTTATACTCTTGCATATTTCAATCAAATGGATCACTTGTTAGAAGTAGGGATTGAAAATGTGAAGAGTAGACATATTTGTATCTACGACTGCAAAAATAGCAAAAAAAAGTGAGAGACTCATCCACCATAATCATTACCGTCATGTGCCGCAGCCAAGGGAAGATAAATAAGAGGTTGAAATAAAACCAACAATATTCATCCCACATTTCGTCCAGACAGAAATTAGCATAAATTCCACACAATGCAAATTTGGCTGGCCCAAAGTTTAGAAGGGGTTCTGCTCCACCTTACCACTCGCTTCTATTTAACCTGGTAGATTTACACAGTTTTGTTTATGTATTGCGCGTCCCCCGGGTGACTTTACAGATCCACAATCACTGATTTGCTTACAGCTGAGAAACAACGTGGAACATTAATTTTCCAACGATTTAAAACCCAATACTAAAACAACGGTACAAAGAGGACCACTCTTGTACCAACGGGGCACCATCCTTCGACCGTGTATATCGCGGAGATTGTGTTGTGACGCCAATGCCGATGTCACACTTTCTACATGGCCATGAAGGAATGGTAATAGAAATCGACAGGGGCAAATTTGTGCGAGATTTTCAATCAGAAAGCGTACGCGTGTTGCACAGAAACCAAACAACAGCGAAAAAAATAAACCAGCAGCAGATGTAATACATCAAGATAGCGATCCGCCCGTCGCGCAGCCGAAACGAACTCAATCTCCCGGCGGAGATGGAAACATAATGCATTATTTGTTTGGAATTTAAATTCTATGCCGGTTCCATTTGCGGCCATAGTATCGAGTTTGCGAGCGGGGATCAGAACATACCGACACCTTGAAGGTTGTGGAAGGTGAACATAGAGAGAAAGAGACCGCTCGGCTTTACAGCTCCTTCGGCTAAAGGGTCGTCAGTGTAGTTTGGTCCAAGCTTCCCTGGAAATCAAGCTGGAGCCCAACAGCCGCGCGACGACTCACTTCGAGCAAGTTCTCCTGGGGATCAACTTTGTTTGGTAAAGTTTAGTCCACGGAGACGTGAAACGGGGACAGTACTTTTCTTACATCTGTCAAGCACACTAGGGAGAGGCGGTGAACACGTCAGTGTTCCACCTTCAAGTTACCTACTACCTTGTGCCCAGAAAGCCGGAGAGCCACGAGGAAGTGATCTAGCACTTCGAGGAGGCTCAACTGTGTAAGTCGCAAAGTACCCTACCACAGTACGAACAAATAATACGAGATAGAACGGCACGCCACCATTCGAATAAAAGAAACATAATTGACTTTTACAACAAACTTTACCGAACAGAATAGATTAAGTCACTCGAAATCGTAGGAAAAAAAACCAAACGGACAACAAATTTGACAAGACTATTATTTTCTGATACATTGACTTCCTAAGAAACGAAAAAAATACTTCAAAAACCGACGCGATTATCCTTTTCGTGCTACGGTGCTAATACATGTTGAACACCAAACAAAATTCAAGTTCCAGAAAAGGATTACAGAGTTCAAATGAGACCACATTTCAAATGACACTAAGCAAACACAGGGAGTTAATAACGGAAAATAAAATAAAAGAAAACTAAATAATGCGTCCAGAGGAGAAAAAACATCAACCAACTCAGTCAGTTTCGGAAGCAAAGCACCCAAACCATTATCTAAGGACATCCGTCTGAAATGTTTATTGCGTAAATATTTAAGCGAAACATTTTGATCAAATTCCTTCGCCGTGGTAGTAGTTGTTGTGCTTTTCCCTGCTGCTCCATTCCGCGTCTGTTTTCCACGGCCTTTTTCGGTCGTACGAAGAAAAAAAACAACCTGTCCCCAACGAAAAGAACAACCACCTCGGTGGTGTGTTCCAAATGTCTCGAGGGAATCTCTCTCTCTCTCTCTCTCTCTTCGTAGTGAACCAACCTCACCGAAAACCGCACTCCCAAACCCTCCGCGGGCGCACGTTGGGTAAATATTTGCCCTGTCCACCGTTTTCCGCACACCGTTTCCGACCGGCTGAAGTGTCTTCTTCTCGGGCGGAAGGCACCGAAGGCCCAACAGCGTCGGTTGGGACGTTAAGGACGATGGATTACTTACTTTCACCGACGTAGGGGAGCTGCTGCTGCTCCTCCTCCTGCTCGTATTCCCGGCCCGAGCACTTTCTCCTGCTTCCGGACCGGCGTGTGTACTGCCTTCCATGCCACACCACACGGTTTGCAGGAGGACGTTACTCTTCCTCCGGTCAACCCTCTGCCAGGGAGGAAGTACCCGACGAACAAAGTTGCGCGACGGCGAGTTTAGGAGCAACAATTTCCATACAAAACGCCCGGGCGATGAAAGTGCTACCCCAGTGCTCCTCTCCGCGAGTCTATACTTGCAAGCGGTAGCACAACATCGTTGACCCGATGTAACAAGAATATCCATGTTGCGCTGTTTTTCCGAGCAAAACACCGCGGCGAAGCGATGCATCAGGAGGAATTTCCCCATCCCACCCCTGACGGACCCATACTTGCTGGCAACATCTTCACACACGACAGCGAGCGTGCGAGCAACAGGCCGTTGTGTTTAAAAAATCATCGTGCCGCGCTGCAGCCGAACGCGCGTTCACGCATGTGTTCGTTTTTTCGTCGGGTACAAGATCGCGTACATTCAACACAAAGCGGTCGAAAAAAGCAGGCGTACAATGGCGGTGCCCGCATCGCCAATGTTTACATTTTTACTACACTGAATCTTTCGATCGTAGAAGCCATTGCGTTTCAAAAGTGATGAACAGTTGGTGTGTAAAAACTTGGTGCCAGTGCAAGTGAAAGTATGCTCCTGCAGAATAATGTGCAAATTGTGGTTATCAAACATAACCCCATCGGGCTTGAAGTGATTTCTTCAAAGACGATCAGGATGGTATATCAAAACGCGTAATGTGTTCGGTTTATTGATGTTTGTTTTCTTTGCAGTTGGCCGTTCTATTCGAAATAATCAACGGTAATATCGTGATCAACCATACGAGCTTCACGAAAGAGGATACTATCGGTGCAGGGTATAGGAAAGTAGCGATATGGTTCGCTTGTTTACATCGAGTGGCCATAGCCTTTGAGGATACGATATATCTCGTGAAGGATGGTCTGCAATTCAACTTGTGGTCATTTGAATGCATTGGATGAGAAGCAGGTGTTTTGGGGGCTCCTTCTGTAAAGCTAAGAAAGTAAAATCTCGTTTCTTCGTAGGTTTGTGAAGAAGGATAGAATATCAGCTCTTTTATCTGCAATCAACAATACTACAATCCACCTGCAGCATAAATTAACCTACTAAACGCACCATTCAATCAAATCTAGATAGCTGGAGGAAATACATGGAAGTATTTAGCAAGGAAGCAAGTAGATTGAAGTGATGGTGTGAGCAAGCAGTGTTATACGTTTGATTGTTTTTGATTTGTTTTTTTCAGAATGTGCTGTTCTTACATATATCATCGTGCTGTACAAAATAACGATCAATGTGAAGAAGACACCATCGGTGGCGATCGCAGTAAACATGCCAACGAAGGGATTGTTTATCGGCGTGGAGTGTGAATATTACATAGGTAAGCGATTTTAAAATTTGCCATCATAATTATCATATTATAGATCTAGTTGTTTGACTGAGTGTTATCACTATATGGTATTGTATGTTCTATCTAAGCCTATACATGCGAGAGTGTGCATCAGTTAATCGTTTTCAATCCCCACTACGATGTTCTCCGCGCACGTTTATCTATGCCAATGCAATATGGCATTTTTTCTATCATGTTGTCGTTCTATTTGCTGTATTGAGTGCTATTGTGTGATTTCGCTATACATACAAATGCTATTCAAAATTTCCCTCATTGCTCTACAGCTATCTTGTAGGGACGATTGATATGCAGTGCAGTTTGTTGATTTTAACGATTGTACACATTACCAAGCAAAAACCATATATGCCTATGTTAAATTACATGTTCATAGACGTAAGGTTGTAAGATGGCCTGGCACAATATCGTTTGTTTTGCTAATAACGTTACAGCCGATAACGATTGTTTACATTACAATAATGATGGCTATTTGCTCCAAAAGCGAATGCATGTGGACTTCATTTACCAATTGGGTTAGCCGAAATTTCTTATACGTATGAATGGAAAATGTTCAAAACTGTTTTCGTTCATCTTTACTTCTAAAAATCTCACTGTTAAAGTAGTTTAGGTTAAATTGCAAGTGATTGTCATTTGAATAGAAACCTAGCTTAATAGTGATTATTAAATTGTTCGATAAATATGCCATTGGCTTGACCCATTGTCAAAAATGTTTTTAAGAGAGAGATGGCTTCGCTTGTTTTCTCGTGCGAGCCGTAATTATATAAAAGGATTACTTTATGTAAAATAATCCTATCCATCATAGATAAATTATTTTTAAAAAAGATGGCATATTTTCTGTCAAAACTCTACCGTTGAAGTGCTATGAAGAAATGTGCCTGATGTGTAAAACGTACCTGCGACTACGAATTCTTGATAGTTGAAGTGCTATGAAGAAATGTGCCTGATGTGTAAAACGTACCTGCGACTACAAATTCTTCCGGACGTCCATTCGCTTTTATGCTCTCTGTGTGATAAGTTGCAAGTGAGATATATTCGTGGTTTTACATTCATTTCGTCAGTGCAAATAGGTTTTGTGTTTGCTCAGGATATGGCCTACGTTCTGTATTCGCGCCGTTTGAGGCAAACTTCAAAAATCTACAAGGATACCGCTGCTCGGACGAGAAGAATGGAAATAGCTGGTGCCAGCGTAAACATTCGTTCTTCAACTAGTGAGCCAGTGGCTAGCACCTCAACCTACGAGCCAATACTGGAGCTTCCAGAGTTGTTGGAAATGTATGAAGAAAGTCATTGCGAAAGAAATGAAGAAAACCATGACCACCCCGATGAGTTATATGACATAGAAACAACACCTATGGAAGAATGTCTGCGATTTTGGGCTCTTGAAACGAACCAAACCCATGTTGCTCTGAACAAAATTCTTCGAATTTTGCGCATAAAAACAACATTTCGACTGCCGAAAGATGCACGGACTATTCTCAAGACACCATCCATCAAAGCAAACATTGTACAAATAGACGGTGGGAGATTCTGGTACAACGGTGTAAACAAATGTATCCAGAATAGATGCCGGTAAGTCTACCCAACTATCGTTCAGCGATCCATAGAATGTTACTTAGAAATGCTAAACCGTTTTCATTCTTACTTTTAGGGCCATGAATCTCAACATCAACACGATGAGTTTGTACGTTTCGGTTGACGGTCTACCACTGACCAATAGCAGTAAAATGCAGTTCTGGCCTATTCTGATCAGCATAGCAGAATTGCCTACCGTAGCACCGATGCCGGTGGCTATCTTTTGCGGGCTAAGAAAGCCGGAGAAGGTAGAAGAATATCTACGTCCACTTGTGTCGGAACTGAATGAGTTAATGACGGACGGCATTCGCATCCAGGACAAGGCAATAAACATTAGAGTCCGGGCTTTTATTGCTGATACACCAGCAAGGGCGTTTATTAAAGGTAATGATTTATTCTCTGGCAATCATTCATCACATTTTGTACACACTAATCACGCTTTTATTGCTTCGTTTTTTTTCTGTTACAGGTGTAGTCAACTTTAACGGTCTCCAAGGATGCATCAAGTGTGTTTCTCAAGGACAAAGAGTAAACAACCGCACTATTTTCAGAGGAATTGATGCCGAGAAAAGGACCGATGCGGTTTTCCGTCAAGGAGGTTATTGGCCTGATCATCAGAAGCACCTCACCCCACTTCTTGACTTACAGCACTTCAACATCATTGACGGAGTTATAATTGCCGACAGACTTCATCTGATGGACCTGGGAGTTACCAAAAAGCTTTTAAAGAGGTGGAAAAATGGCGAATCAGGATTCCATGGAAAGCTGACAACAACGCAATACACGAACATCTCGTTGGCGTTAGAAGAAATACGGCTACCGTCCGAATTTCGTCGTCCTCTCCGTTCTTTGGAGTATTTAGAAGATTGGAAAGGAAGCGAATTCGGTGCATTCCTGCAGTACGCCGGAGTCGTCGTCTTGAGGGGAAATATTAGCGATGCTCAGTACCAACATTTCATGTTATTGTTTTGTGCCGTTACAATGTTATCAACGGAAGCATACAAAGTGTATTGGGCCACGGCGAAGAATTTTTTGGATAAATTTGTGCTGGAATACGAAGGAGTGTACGGTCCAAACGGTTTAACCAGCAACGTACATAACTTGCAGCATGTCTGCGATGACGTGTGTCGGTTCGGTGCACTACCTGACTTATCTTCGCACCAATTTGAAAATTACCTTGGCCATCTAAAAATTTTGTTAAGGCATGGATACAGAAACCTTGAACAGGCCATAAATAGGCTTTCTGAATTAGACTATTTGTATACCCGAAGAGCAAGCTCGAAGACAAAATTCCCATGTTTACAAAAAAGCGGGGGAAATATCACTGCTTCTATAAGACCCGGATTTGATCTTAAAAATAATACCAGGGACGGGTGGTTTCTGACCACCGACAATTGGGTTGTCCAAATGACCACGGGAGAAATAAGTAACGAAGATATAGTTATAGGAGGAAGGAAGATTTTAGTTTGTAGGGAATTATTTTATAAGCCAATTAGTTCGTTCGCTATGAACATATCCATAGGGAATAGGAATGATTTGAATGAAGACATTGAAGAATGGACTGTATCTAGTATTAAATGTAAACTTGCGGCAATCCGCTTAGATCTATTGGAAAATTTAGTATTTATTCCTTTAGTCCATACTTTTAAAACGTAAGTGTAAATAAAGACTTGTAATATAGTTAAACATTGTTTATTTTTATTGCACCTTAATCACAAGATTTTGAATTTGACTATATTGCATATAGTCTCTTAATTTAAAAAAGGAAATGAGAAAAGTAGATTGTAGAAAAGAAAATGAGATCATCAAAAACCATCTTTTGTAAACCTGTGGGCCGTAGATTTGATCCTCCCAGTTATTTTTGCCCTTTCGACTGCATGATGTATTTTTTTTTTTAAATAATCACAGACTTCTCGAAGGGTTGGGATAAAAAATTCCGTTTTTCCTAATTCTACAAACAAATCTATCACATTTTTGTATTGCGAAAAGCATATTTTTTTTTGTGCCACACTTGGCCCTTCCTGTCCAGCTGCACTTAGCTAAAAATTGCTTGTCGAAAACCACGTCCAAGGCTTGATGTATTTGGTAATACATTTCGCCACACTCAATTAACGATTTGATTCCGCCTGCTGTTTCTCTTCTGTATGCACCACTTTCATCTCCCAAATCTCTTTCTAATTTTTCAAGTTCCTCCACGTCTGCAATTTTCTGGAACACAAAAAGCCTTTCTGCTGTAGGATTTGCCCTGTTAACCGGTCGTAATATGTCCAATATATAGTTCAACGTGGTTTGCATAGTGTCGATTTTTTTGCTTAACGTTGAACAACAGCATGGTTGGTTCGTAGATCCGTTTGAATTAGCTGCATGTGTATCTGTAAAAACAATTGTTCACATATCACGTTGTTCATTTTAAAAGTAATCGTTTTACTTACGTTGCTTCTTTGCAGGTGCGGTATGGATACTTTGGGACGGCGACAAATGAGTTGATATGTTGGTGGCAGCGGAAGGAATCGTATGACTAGAAACCGAAGGAACGACTGCTAGAAGGTGAAACAAAAAGCCATGAATCCATCGTTACGGATACATCAATTGAATCATGATTCGTTTTACTTACGTTGTTTCTTTGCAGGTGCGGTGTGGATAGTTGCCGAAGAATGAGTTGATGTTACGGAGGAAGCGGAAGGATTCGTACGATTAGAAACCGAAGGAACGACTGCTAGAAGGTGTCAAAAAAGCCATGAAACTATCGTTATGGATACGTCAATGGAATCATGATTCGTTTTACTTACGTTGTTTCTTTGCAGGTGCGGTGTGGATAGTTGCCGAAGAATGAGTTGATGTTACGGAGGAAGCGGAAGGATTCGTACGATTAGAAACCGAAGGAACGACTGCTAGAAGGTGTCAAAAAAGTCGTGAATCCACGGACATATGCCGATGCATATTAACAATACTCACCAATAAATGAAGCTGGTGTGCTACCATCTGCTCTAACCAGAAACTCCAAGTGAGGCCCTTGCATGCCAACTAGATAAAAAATCAAATTCATTAGCAAACTTAAATCAATTGACCATATACGTTTCAGCTTACCGCTGGTTGGTGTAGCATTATCCGCATTAGTCCGTTTTGCTGCAGAATTAACATACGGAGAAGCAGATGAAGCGTGGGCCGGCGAAGGAACGGATGCTGGAATATAATCGAAAGCAAAAGGGATTAATGTACCTTTTCCCACTGATTACCTGGATAAGCCATAAAAGTAAGGGTCATTTACGGTTGGTTATGAATGAAACCGCAATAACACTTTCTTTTCTGATTTATCCGTCATGTTTTAGCTACCTGGACGTGGTGCACCACTTTTCGAGGACTTCGACGGCGGGATCTGTCCCTTTTCTTTCAACACCCGAGAATTCATCGTTTTAATTATTTACTTGTTTTAAACACAGCCACTTGAGTCAAAATTTTAGTCCGAATGATTTAACCCGGCTCGTTGGTTTTTCTACCCGCCTCATGCCGGTGCTGTACGCGTACGCTTACTTGCTCTGTCTGACTGTGTATGTTCATTGATGAAATAAACGAGACGTTTCCACTAACACAACCAAACATTGTCTAGAATGAAAATTGTACCCAACTTGAACGAAACATCGCATACCACACAAAAACACCGCGCATTGTATAAAAAACATCGCGTCACGTCGTTTTTGTCACGCAACCTACATATTTCGCAGGTTCCATCAGTACTCTGATGATACCATGAAAAACACTCTTTTGATAGTGCAACATGCGTATTTTTGTTACTCGGGTAGTGAAAACACTTACTTGCTGCGGCTTGCAAATCATTCCGTAGTTTTCCGAGCTTGCACCGAGTTTGCGAACAACACCACTGACAATCCAAAAGCCTTCGGAGGCTTCGCTCAAACACACGACACGGAGAAATTTCCTTTTTCGAACGAAATGTCGTAAAATAAAGTAAAATAAAAACCGAGAATAAAAACAGTAGCACGCACATCGTAAACCATTTTCCTCGGACCATTTTCGTACGCTACGGGCGCTGCAAAATGCCATCGGACTAGTGTCCGACATAAAGGAAAAGCATGATTTTCCCAAAAAAAAAGGAAGAAAACATTTTTTACTTCCACCAGGAAAAGTACAGCAACCACTTCCACAGTGGCTATGTCGAGAAACTATTTGAATAGTTACCTTCATAAATAGGAAGAAACATTTTTCACTCCAATAATTCGGTGTACGTAGCATTAATCATAGAAAGTTGGTTGGAGGTTCATGAATTCATGAATACAATATAAAAAGTGTATGCTGAAAAAATAATAAAAAGCAAACGTCACAAAGAAAGATCACAGCAAAATAAAAAAACACAAAATTTCAAACGCCATACCATCATATGTTTCCGACCGTAACAAAACGGCGAACACTTAATATCACACTTCCGACTTTTTTTATGTCACTTGTTTTCTTGTCGCAAATTTAATTTCCTGTTTCCCACAAGAAAAACTTGCTAGCGTATCCGAAAAAAATGCATTCACACAATGGCCAAAAATCTACATGGATCGCGAAAATACGATTTCCACCGCAAAACAGAATTCCCACACATTCCCAGCCACAGCTAGCGGCCGGAACCGGAACAGCCTAACGCATCGTCGGAAGCAAAGGAAGCAAAACGCACAGCACAACAAAAACTCGCACACCAACATCATGGCGGTGTCCCGTTCCGCGCCCGGAATGAATTTAAAATCCGTATCGGAATAATCAACGGTTCCCGGAAAACAACGACATCGAACGGATGTGTTTCATCTGGTACTCTTACCAGAAGCGAAAGGTTGCTCCACGGGATGTTGCGTACATACTCATCATTGTCGTCCTTGCGAGCAAGATATGCGTGTGTGAGAAGTGATTACTGGGCGATTGTTTACATTTTCACATCCGCTGCGAGTGCGGCCCTATCCGTGTCTTAGCGTATCCTTTTTGCCCCCCGGGCGAGATTCGTATCCTTCCACGAATCGGTCGCAGTTCAAATTGGGACGCTAGGATTGCGCTCGGCGGGAGGAGGAGGTTGTGGAGCCACCGGTAATCGAGTAAAAAGAGGATCGAATCTAAGCCTCCTCACACACTTGCGCTACATAGATGCCGGTTCGGGAAGCGGTGAAGACCTGAACGCCTATAAGCGCCGACCCGCATCGCCATTATGGGAAATGTATGCCAAGCATTGACTGAAAAAAAAGATGATTTTCCATATAGATGGAAGATGCAGCAAAACTTTTGGATATTTTTGTTTAACCTATTTAAATGTTGAAGACGAAACATAACCTATAACGTTCATCAATCGACGAATGTACGAATTAATCTCATGAAAAATGCTTAGAGAAACTCAATTCGAAGTATCATATTTGGTTCCCAAGCACCTTGAGTTCCTATTCCGGTCTGTGTATCAATGCAACGGAACCCGTAGGATGTTGCACGATTTTCCTGGAATTCTCCCACGATATTTGACCTCCCAGAATTGGTTTCAAACCAACCTCGATGAGAAAAACTTTACACAAATAATTAGCTTGGGAAGAATGCAGTTTCAGTGAACACCAAAAATGTTAAGATTCAAATCCTTCATTGGAGCTGTCTAACTTTGTCCGAACTATAGAACATTGATTGCTGCGGTACATAAAAGCGAACGAAGGAACAAATGTTCTGATGACCGAAGCAAAATTCTGCCTATATCCATGCTCCAAACCGAAACGCCAGCCATATGTTGCTGGTATAATTTATTGGCAAAATCCGGCATCGTCTGGTGATGATTGACTCCCGGAATTGGAAAATAGGCATCGATTAGACGGCAGGGGGCTTCGGATTAAGCGGCATGTGGATGCCGGGGCGCAAGGAATTATCAATCACTCAAACCTATCAACTACACACTGCCGGCAGCGCTACAGCAATGGAACCGTTCGCCTTTTGGAACCGTTCTTTCGTCCGAAGGGATAGCAGATAAGATCGAAGCCGGGCGGAAAATCCATCGG
>NW_026525459.1:0-14081 GCF_943734705.1 Anopheles coustani | reverse complement strand
TGTGCTGCATAAGAAATGAACATTAACCATGTGCGTCCAACAAGTAGCATTTCACATCACTGATGCAGTCTTGAGGCAATTTTGGGACACATTGATTGGTGACCTAACATAGCTTACCTCCCCAACAGGAGTGTCCATAGCTCAGACAAGAGCCTGCATTACCACAAATGGCGAGCATTATCGAAGGGAAGAGAAAACAAAATACATGAGAGAGCAATGAAACGAACAACGTCCGTTAATTGGTTTTCAGTTTTGACTACGATAGCTCACGTTTGAATTCGATGGGTGAAAAACTGTTGATGGATGGATGGAGTGCAAAGGAACGAAAGAAGTGCAAAGTCTCAAAGAAATTAAACTCTGTAGTATTTCCCATGGCCCTATGTTCTAAAATTCCCTAATCAAAACGTTTGTTTGGTCACATGGGAGCGCCGTTTGTTTACTTCCGTTCAACGCTGACATTAAAAGTACACGTATGCCTTAAAATATGATTGGCCACGAAATATTTAGCTTTTGGACAAAAACACGTGCATCGATTAAAATTTCAATGTATCTAAGATTATTATTAATACGAGAATTAATATCTTCTTAATGAACAGATTTGACCCTTTCACTCTAGAACAGCACGTACTCAGGGATAGTTTTGTAAGGAGAACCTTCGGAGTTTGGTGAAATAACAAAATGAATCAATAAGTGCTCAAAACATCGTTGAAAATTCTCTTTTTTACTGATTTATAGAAGGATTTTATGGGTTGAAAATAATATTTAATAAACATTTCAATGCAACGACAAAGAAAACAATAAAATTACATATACACGTGACTCTAACTTGTTACGCTGCATGACCCTTTTATCCAAGTACGACTCCTGTTTGTGCTTTCTTGCTATATGAGCTCATAGTTTGACCACTGATAAAAGAGTAATTACTATTTTCGGGGAGGTTTATTGCGAGATCTGCTACATGACTTGATAAGCTAGGATGTTATATTCGGATACCAGCAATAAACCGTAGCACATGATTAATTTATGGAGTCGACCAGCAGAGTATATGACATCGGCAAGTTGTAGTAGTCAGCATGCTATCGATTTATCAACACTTTCTCATTCATTTTGCTACTCCAGGTGTTGTTCGAACTTTTGCTATTGTAGTCCTTCCTTCCGTAGGCTTCCGATTTGAGCGTACTTTATTTCATCTACATCTACTAATGTAGTAGTTTTTGATATCTTTGCAACGATGACGCACATTCAACCATAGCCAGCAGGGGCATGGAAAAGGTACAACCTTGGTCAATTAGGTAACATGACACATTGCACCAATTTTGGTCGATACGGAAAGATTGTTTGAGTTGGTTTCAGTTTTCAATTTGGATGATTCTGGAATATATGTAAGAAAATCCAGAAATGTTTAGACATCAGAATCAAGATTATTATAAAATATGAAATAAAATATTTGAAATTTTTTTTGTGCTCCACGCGTTTTGAGGTCATTCTTTATCCATTCCATAGATCAGGTGAAATTGGAACTGCACGAATGAAACATGTTGTCATGCATTGTCATCTTTATAACAAACCCATCACTTTTCATAAGCTTTAGTAAGTGCGTTTATGATGTGACGCGTATTGTTTGTCCCCATATCCTCAGTATTATTTTTAAATTTCACGAAAGTGCATCCTTATGTACATTGGGGTTGGTCGATGTAACTGAACGGAACTTGTCTTAAAGGATGGCTTTCGGGAACAGCACGGCCCTTGATAGTCTACCCGATCTAACGAAAAGTTGATTTTTTTTTCTGAACATCGAAGTATAAGAACATCGTGGGTGGGCTTGCGGATGTAAAAAATAAACTATTTACATTTTTGTGTCTATGCAACCCGTATTACACACAGCTCATATTAAACATATCCGCTGAAAAGTCCTATATGCACCCATGTGTTGACCCTGAGTTAAAATATTTGTCGTCGCCGTGGGCTTAGATCAATGCAAACAAATCGAAAAAGACATAGCAGAAGCTAGTAGAAGGGTTTGTATCTTTTCTGTATCCCTTAAGCTTTTTATGGAGAAAAAAACTGAACAGGGTTAACTGAGGAGAGAACAAATTTCTCCCCAACTCTACCGGGTTAAGCGGGTTGGTGACGTCACCGAATAAAGTAAAAAACCCTGACTGAAAGGAGCGAATGTTGAATGAAAACCGAAACGCAACAGAAGACATACATGACGCAACCTTTGGTCGCGAATGTGTTCTTGTCGATGGGTTCCTGATGGTAGGCTGGATGGAATAATGCGCCTTTGAGCAATTGTTTTACGGAGGCTTTGGCACTTTGTGTGCAAGGTGCTATGTTGACGGAGCACGCCTTATCATCATAGCCTTCGAGCTTGGCCTTTGGCTTCTCGTGGATAAACAAAAGGGTATCAAACATGAAAATGAATTCTTCCACATACACTGGTGGTTAATCAAAGAACATTTTCCTTTCATCGGACGTAGAGAAAAAATGGAATCGTGTATATCATATCCAGGAAGATTTTTATGGATAATTCCTACTTAATGTAGCAAAAACCGTTCTCTATACTGTATAACAATGTGTTGACTATGTCTTCTAAGCCATACATCCAGATTTTCTATGTAACAATCTTTTGTTATCATGAAATGTTCATCAATGCACAATTATATTTTCATTGAAAACCAATTAAAAAAATAGGTTTGCGATTACCTTTAAAAATATATTTTAAGGCTCTGGCTGTGTATTAAACACATGGAAATTAAACCAAACTTAGAGCTGTTAGAATAGACGTAAGGGAATCATATAAAGTTAACTTTTCAAAGCCATCAATTTATTTAATACATTTTCTATGTTGCGGTACATATACTAATTTTAATACCTTTCACGTGCTGAAAGCACAAACATGTGATCACAAGTATCGCCATCATAACCCGGAGTCTTGTCCCATAACGACACTTGCTGATCATTTTCACTGGCTAGTTTTTATATGCTTAGTTTTAAATTTATTATACCTTAAGGGTATCGTAGTGTAGTGTAAAATAGAAGCGAATAAATTAATTAAAAATCCATGTGCTGCAAATTGAATTATAAACGCTATTTTCACTATTGCTTTTAGTATGCTATATGCAATGCTCTTTCACTTCACAATCCGGTCACACACAAAATGCTGGTAGTCGATGCACGCAAATGAAGTAAACGAAAAAGATGAAATAGTTTGTACAATTCCACTAGAAAATGTTCACAGCGCTGGACACTACCCGAAACGAAAGTAATACCTCTACTGATTATAGGGAGCGTCGATGGCAACGTACCAACAGTAACTGCCAGCTTTGCGCGGGATCAGCTTTGTCTTATATAGGGAGAACCGAAACATACAACTCCACCTACTCGCAGCATGATCCAGTTCGCGAATCCTTCCAGTGATAACGATTTGTAGGCGATTTGAAAATTTGCAACATGCGCAACATCCCGAGTAACAAAAATACGCATGTTGCACTATCAAAAGAGTGTTTTTCATGGTATCATCAGAGTACTGATGGAACCTGCGAAATATGTAGGTTGCGTGACAAAAACGACGTGACGCGATGTTTTTTATACAATGCGCGGTGTTTTTGTGTGGTATGCGATGTTTCGTTCAAGTTGGGTACAATTTTCATTCTAGACAATGTTTGGTTGTGTTAGTGGAAACGTCTCGTTTATTTCATCAATGAACATACACAGTCAGACAGAGCAAGTAAGCGTACGCGTACAGCACCGGCATGAGGCGGGTAGAAAAACCAACGAGCCGGGTTAAATCATTCGGACTAAAATTTTGACTCAAGTGGCTGTGTTTAAAACAAGTAAATAATTAAAACGATGAATTCTCGGGTGTTGAAAGAAAAGGGACAGATCCCGCCGTCGAAGTCCTCGAAAAGTGGTGCACCACGTCCAGGTAGCTAAAACATGACGGATAAATCAGAAAAGAAAGTGTTATTGCGGTTTCATTCATAACCAACCGTAAATGACCCTTACTTTTATGGCTTATCCAGGTAATCAGTGGGAAAAGGTACATTAATCCCTTTTGCTTTCGATTATATTCCAGCATCCGTTCCTTCGCCGGCCCACGCTTCATCTGCTTCTCCGTATGTTAATTCTGCAGCAAAACGGACTAATGCGGATAATGCTACACCAACCAGCGGTAAGCTGAAACGTATATGGTCAATTGATTTAAGTTTGCTAATGAATTTGATTTTTTATCTAGTTGGCATGCAAGGGCCTCACTTGGAGTTTCTGGTTAGAGCAGATGGTAGCACACCAGCTTCATTTATTGGTGAGTATTGTTAATATGCATCGGCATATGTCCGTGGATTCACGACTTTTTTGACACCTTCTAGCAGTCGTTCCTTCGGTTTCTAATCGTACGAATCCTTCCGCTTCCTCCGTAACATCAACTCATTCTTCGGCAACTATCCACACCGCACCTGCAAAGAAACAACGTAAGTAAAACGAATCATGATTCCATTGACGTATCCATAACGATAGTTTCATGGCTTTTTTGACACCTTCTAGCAGTCGTTCCTTCGGTTTCTAATCGTACGAATCCTTCCGCTTCCTCCGTAACATCAACTCATTCTTCGGCAACTATCCACACCGCACCTGCAAAGAAACAACGTAAGTAAAACGAATCATGATTCGATTGATGTATCCGTAACGATGGATTCATGGCTTTTTGTTTCACCTTCTAGCAGTCGTTCCTTCGGTTTCTAGTCATACGATTCCTTCCGCTGCCACCAACATATCAACTCATTTGTCGCCGTCCCAAAGTATCCATACCGCACCTGCAAAGAAGCAACGTAAGTAAAACGATTACTTTTAAAATGAACAACGTGATATGTGAACAATTGTTTTTACAGATACACATGCAGCTAATTCAAACGGATCTACGAACCAACCATGCTGTTGTTCAACGTTAAGCAAAAAAATCGACACTATGCAAACCACGTTGAACTATATATTGGACATATTACGACCGGTTAACAGGGCAAATCCTACAGCAGAAAGGCTTTTTGTGTTCCAGAAAATTGCAGACGTGGAGGAACTTGAAAAATTAGAAAGAGATTTGGGAGATGAAAGTGGTGCATACAGAAGAGAAACAGCAGGCGGAATCAAATCGTTAATTGAGTGTGGCGAAATGTATTACCAAATACATCAAGCCTTGGACGTGGTTTTCGACAAGCAATTTTTAGCTAAGTGCAGCTGGACAGGAAGGGCCAAGTGTGGCACAAAAAAAATATGCTTTTCGCAATACAAAAATGTGATAGATTTGTTTGTAGAATTAGGAAAAACGGAATTTTTTATCCCAACCCTTCGAGAAGTCTGTGATTATTTAAAAAAAAAAATACATCATGCAGTCGAAAGGGCAAAAATAACTGGGAGGATCAAATCTACGGCCCACAGGTTTACAAAAGATGGTTTTTGATGATCTCATTTTCTTTTCTACAATCTACTTTTCTCATTTCCTTTTTTAAATTAAGAGACTATATGCAATATAGTCAAATTCAAAATCTTGTGATTAAGGTGCAATAAAAATAAACAATGTTTAACTATATTACAAGTCTTTATTTACACTTACGTTTTAAAAGTATGGACTAAAGGAATAAATACTAAATTTTCCAATAGATCTAAGCGGATTGCCGCAAGTTTACATTTAATACTAGATACAGTCCATTCTTCAATGTCTTCATTCAAATCATTCCTATTCCCTATGGATATGTTCATAGCGAACGAACTAATTGGCTTATAAAATAATTCCCTACAAACTAAAATCTTCCTTCCTCCTATAACTATATCTTCGTTACTTATTTCTCCCGTGGTCATTTGGACAACCCAATTGTCGGTGGTCAGAAACCACCCGTCCCTGGTATTATTTTTAAGATCAAATCCGGGTCTTATAGAAGCAGTGATATTTCCCCCGCTTTTTTGTAAACATGGGAATTTTGTCTTCGAGCTTGCTCTTCGGGTATACAAATAGTCTAATTCAGAAAGCCTATTTATGGCCTGTTCAAGGTTTCTGTATCCATGCCTTAACAAAATTTTTAGATGGCCAAGGTAATTTTCAAATTGGTGCGAAGATAAGTCAGGTAGTGCACCGAACCGACACACGTCATCGCAGACATGCTGCAAGTTATGTACGTTGCTGGTTAAACCGTTTGGACCGTACACTCCTTCGTATTCCAGCACAAATTTATCCAAAAAATTCTTCGCCGTGGCCCAATACACTTTGTATGCTTCCGTTGATAACATTGTAACGGCACAAAACAATAACATGAAATGTTGGTACTGAGCATCGCTAATATTTCCCCTCAAGACGACGACTCCGGCGTACTGCAGGAATGCACCGAATTCGCTTCCTTTCCAATCTTCTAAATACTCCAAAGAACGGAGAGGACGACGAAATTCGGACGGTAGCCGTATTTCTTCTAACGCCAACGAGATGTTCGTGTATTGCGTTGTTGTCAGCTTTCCATGGAATCCTGATTCGCCATTTTTCCACCTCTTTAAAAGCTTTTTGGTAACTCCCAGGTCCATCAGATGAAGTCTGTCGGCAATTATAACTCCGTCAATGATGTTGAAGTGCTGTAAGTCAAGAAGTGGGGTGAGGTGCTTCTGATGATCAGGCCAATAACCTCCTTGACGGAAAACCGCATCGGTCCTTTTCTCGGCATCAATTCCTCTGAAAATAGTGCGGTTGTTTACTCTTTGTCCTTGAGAAACACACTTGATGCATCCTTGGAGACCGTTAAAGTTGACTACACCTGTAACAGAAAAAAAACGAAGCAATAAAAGCGTGATTAGTGTGTACAAAATGTGATGAATGATTGCCAGAGAATAAATCATTACCTTTAATAAACGCCCTTGCTGGTGTATCAGCAATAAAAGCCCGGACTCTAATGTTTATTGCCTTGTCCTGGATGCGAATGCCGTCCGTCATTAACTCATTCAGTTCCGACACAAGTGGACGTAGATATTCTTCTACCTTCTCCGGCTTTCTTAGCCCGCAAAAGATAGCCACCGGCATCGGTGCTACGGTAGGCAATTCTGCTATGCTGATCAGAATAGGCCAGAACTGCATTTTACTGCTATTGGTCAGTGGTAGACCGTCAACCGAAACGTACAAACTCATCGTGTTGATGTTGAGATTCATGGCCCTAAAAGTAAGAATGAAAACGGTTTAGCATTTCTAAGTAACATTCTATGGATCGCTGAACGATAGTTGGGTAGACTTACCGGCATCTATTCTGGATACATTTGTTTACACCGTTGTACCAGAATCTCCCACCGTCTATTTGTACAATGTTTGCTTTGATGGATGGTGTCTTGAGAATAGTCCGTGCATCTTTCGGCAGTCGAAATGTTGTTTTTATGCGCAAAATTCGAAGAATTTTGTTCAGAGCAACATGGGTTTGGTTCGTTTCAAGAGCCCAAAATCGCAGACATTCTTCCATAGGTGTTGTTTCTATGTCATATAACTCATCGGGGTGGTCATGGTTTTCTTCATTTCTTTCGCAATGACTTTCTTCATACATTTCCAACAACTCTGGAAGCTCCAGTATTGGCTCGTAGGTTGAGGTGCTAGCCACTGGCTCACTAGTTGAAGAACGAATGTTTACGCTGGCACCAGCTATTTCCATTCTTCTCGTCCGAGCAGCGGTATCCTTGTAGATTTTTGAAGTTTGCCTCAAACGGCGCGAATACAGAACGTAGGCCATATCCTGAGCAAACACAAAACCTATTTGCACTGACGAAATGAATGTAAAACCACGAATATATCTCACTTGCAACTTATCACACAGAGAGCATAAAAGCGAATGGACGTCCGGAAGAATTTGTAGTCGCAGGTACGTTTTACACATCAGGCACATTTCTTCATAGCACTTCAACTATCAAGAATTCGTAGTCGCAGGTACGTTTTACACATCAGGCACATTTCTTCATAGCACTTCAACGGTAGAGTTTTGACAGAAAATATGCCATCTTTTTTAAAAATAATTTATCTATGATGGATAGGATTATTTTACATAAAGTAATCCTTTTATATAATTACGGCTCGCACGAGAAAACAAGCGAAGCCATCTCTCTCTTAAAAACATTTTTGACAATGGGTCAAGCCAATGGCATATTTATCGAACAATTTAATAATCACTATTAAGCTAGGTTTCTATTCAAATGACAATCACTTGCAATTTAACCTAAACTACTTTAACAGTGAGATTTTTAGAAGTAAAGATGAACGAAAACAGTTTTGAACATTTTCCATTCATACGTATAAGAAATTTCGGCTAACCCAATTGGTAAATGAAGTCCACATGCATTCGCTTTTGGAGCAAATAGCCATCATTATTGTAATGTAAACAATCGTTATCGGCTGTAACGTTATTAGCAAAACAAACGATATTGTGCCAGGCCATCTTACAACCTTACGTCTATGAACATGTAATTTAACATAGGCATATATGGTTTTTGCTTGGTAATGTGTACAATCGTTAAAATCAACAAACTGCACTGCATATCAATCGTCCCTACAAGATAGCTGTAGAGCAATGAGGGAAATTTTGAATAGCATTTGTATGTATAGCGAAATCACACAATAGCACTCAATACAGCAAATAGAACGACAACATGATAGAAAAAATGCCATATTGCATTGGCATAGATAAACGTGCGCGGAGAACATCGTAGTGGGGATTGAAAACGATTAACTGATGCACACTCTCGCATGTATAGGCTTAGATAGAACATACAATACCATATAGTGATAACACTCAGTCAAACAACTAGATCTATAATATGATAATTATGATGGCAAATTTTAAAATCGCTTACCTATGTAATATTCACACTCCACGCCGATAAACAATCCCTTCGTTGGCATGTTTACTGCGATCGCCACCGATGGTGTCTTCTTCACATTGATCGTTATTTTGTACAGCACGATGATATATGTAAGAACAGCACATTCTGAAAAAAACAAATCAAAAACAATCAAACGTATAACACTGCTTGCTCACACCATCACTTCAATCTACTTGCTTCCTTGCTAAATACTTCCATGTATTTCCTCCAGCTATCTAGATTTGATTGAATGGTGCGTTTAGTAGGTTAATTTATGCTGCAGGTGGATTGTAGTATTGTTGATTGCAGATAAAAGAGCTGATATTCTATCCTTCTTCACAAACCTACGAAGAAACGAGATTTTACTTTCTTAGCTTTACAGAAGGAGCCCCCAAAACACCTGCTTCTCATCCAATGCATTCAAATGACCACAAGTTGAATTGCAGACCATCCTTCACGAGATATATCGTATCCTCAAAGGCTATGGCCACTCGATGTAAACAAGCGAACCATATCGCTACTTTCCTATACCCTGCACCGATAGTATCCTCTTTCGTGAAGCTCGTATGGTTGATCACGATATTACCGTTGATTATTTCGAATAGAACGGCCAACTGCAAAGAAAACAAACATCAATAAACCGAACACATTACGCGTTTTGATATACCATCCTGATCGTCTTTGAAGAAATCACTTCAAGCCCGATGGGGTTATGTTTGATAACCACAATTTGCACATTATTCTGCAGGAGCATACTTTCACTTGCACTGGCACCAAGTTTTTACACACCAACTGTTCATCACTTTTGAAACGCAATGGCTTCTACGATCGAAAGATTCAGTGTAGTAAAAATGTAAACATTGGCGATGCGGGCACCGCCATTGTACGCCTGCTTTTTTCGACCGCTTTGTGTTGAATGTACGCGATCTTGTACCCGACGAAAAAACGAACACATGCGTGAACGCGCGTTCAGGCTGCAGCGCGGCACGATGATTTTTTAAACACAACGGCCTGTTGCTCGCACGCTCGCTGTCGTGTGTGAAGATGTTGCCAGCAAGTATGGGTCCGTCAGGGGTGGGATGGGGAAATTCCTCCTGATGCATCGCTTCGCCGCGGTGTTTTGCTCGGAAAAACAGCGCAACATGGATATTCTTGTTACATCGGGTCAACGATGTTGTGCTACCGCTTGCAAGTATAGACTCGCGGAGAGGAGCACTGGGGTAGCACTTTCATCGCCCGGGCGTTTTGTATGGAAATTGTTGCTCCTAAACTCGCCGTCGCGCAACTTTGTTCGTCGGGATGCTGTGACATTCAATGATGCTACATTATATGTGTAGCAGTCCGACGAGACATTCCAACAAATCATATTTCTACAGAATTTTTCCTTAAAGTATTTCTGCGTTTTATCGTACTTGAATAAACAACAAAATTCAAGGTTACAAAAAATTATGCAAACACCTCAAGAAGCTTTATTTGAATTCTGTATTATATGCTAAATCAACTTTAGCAATGTTCCAAGACAAGAAAATATTTGGTTTCAGAAAAAATGTATTTGAAAATTAGCTTTAAAGAAAAGGAAATGATTAATAGAAGAACACATTATTTTTGGATCATGCTTGCTTGTACCCTTTCTTTTCGGGACTGCTCTCTCAACAAAAATTTGAAAAATACCCGTAATATAATTTCAGGTTCTACAAATATACAGCGTTTGAAAATATATTCACCCGCCAAAATATTTTTTTTGTTTATATTTTTATCCAAGATTGTTTTAGGTTTAACAAAACGATATTTTAAGTCGGATTGAGTCTAAATGCAGATGCATATTACTGTAATTTTTTTTTGTTGAACATTTGATTCAACTTGGAAAAACTCTGTAAACACACGTCTGTAGAATAGAGATCTGGTAATATTTTACGCTGACCGGTTAATGGTAGGTTAATAGTATAAAATGTTTAAGGATGTTTATATATTTGCTTTTGAAGAAGTAAGAGATAATGCCTCATTCTAATCATGATCAAGTGTTTCGCAAGTAAAATTTTCCATAATAATGTAGCATGAGTATCACACACACATCATATGTTAACATCCTATTTATGTGTAGCTTTGAATGGCCATTTTTTTAAATTAATAAAACACTAACCACCACGTGCAACTACTTCTGTAGTCCCATTTCCATAGCGTTCCTAGGGTTAGAAATCAACAGGTTCGCATCTGGAGAATTCCTGTGGATAAAATATCGTACAATCTCTAGCGACCATAAATTCTGTCACGACACTGCATGAACAGAGTTTATGGGTACCTGGCAAGTACGAAACTATTGAATGTGTATGCTTTGTATGTGTAGTAGAGTTTCTTTCATGTTAAAGAAAGGGCGAATGTTGGACTATAGTGTGGTTCTTTAGCGGTTACGCATGCATTTTGAACTTAATCATATTGGATTAAGAAAACCCAATAATGTAGCAATAAAGGACATCTTTAGATTCTCAAATCAGTGAAAAGGGTTAATTTTGAGCCATCACGTGGAAGTGATTGGTGTTCCCAAAGTATATCATGCCCGGTATGACCATCGTTTTTGTATGTCAACGGACACGGTAGCATGTAGTATTGAACAATCCTTCAAGTTAAAGGAATGTAAGAGAAATGCCGTTTCCTTTAATTTCCCAACGCTCGTTTGAACACCTGGGGCTTCGATGGGTAAATGGTTGTGGATAAAAAAGTCATTCATATTTGAACTCCTTCATCAAACACAAAGCCACCTGTCGCTTAGGGTCGTGGTCGGTTCGCCACATTTATACGTCAAGGCTTTAACTTAGAATTGATAAAATACTTGAGAAATATGATAAACATATTTAAAGGTCGAAACAAATAACCAACACCCGTTTCTGAACGATTTGTTATTTTGGCTTGGGTGTTGTACGATACGAAAACTAGAAACAGCAACGCTGCCAAAAATAGCGTTGAAGTGTTGAAATGAATATTTACGACTATTGGAACTCAATTTAAACGCCTTAACGTTTGACACTGATGCTGGGTTAACCGTTGGTTAGAAACTTTCTTTCGCTAAATTGATTTGCCACGTATCGAGAGATGATGGCAGGATCAACCGTTCCTGCACATGGCTGTTTTACGTACAATAAAAGGTTTGTTTATGTCGGTTTAAGTGTCGTCGGTTTGCCAGCAAGCAGGAAGGAAATGGGCAATCCGAGGCAACAATTCAAGATTGAGCGTTATCGATGTCGGGCGTGGTCGTGGTAACATGGAGGTTAGCGAGCGGGCAGTTCCTATCGGGCTGGCCATCAAGTTGTGTTTGGGGTTGGATGATGCACGAAATAACCAATGATGCGTGGGGGTAACTTTATAGGTAAACGATGACGGTGGGTGAAATTCTATTAAATTAGCTTGCGCTTGTTACGCGTAAATATTTGGGAAACACGTGAGAGTACCAGAGCTCAACACTGGTTGCACCATGCCATTCCGTCCTCATCCTTTTTCAGTGGATACCTTGATAAAAGGGATTGCTCTGTGCTTAGCGATGATTCCTTTTTCATACAATGTAATTGTCGTATTTCTCCACACTTAATGGCGGAAGGCACTAGGAATGGTGTGTTTGTTTTGCTGTTAACTAGGGTAGTCAAGTTTATATGCTAATAGTTTGTGTCCTCAGACATTGAACTTTAATAAACCACAGTAAAAATACAAATTGACATGTAGGCACATGGACTGTACACTTTGTGCAGTTGCTATAAGACTACCTGGATTTTCACGATTTACCATGAACATATTGGTATGTTAGCTCGCTCTCGATAATTTTTTGATAGAAACCTGCCTAAATTTCTTAAACAAATACAGAAATTGATAGTTTATCATAATTTCCCAAAAATAATCTGATAAAACGTTGAAAGTCGATTCAATGATTGTTCAGTTGCTATAATACCAGTAGCGGACTTTTGATGAAATAAAAACCACCGATGATATAATCGAGATTTTGATGAAAGAAAACTGATGAATGGCAGCATAAATTGTGTTATTTTGAGCGATAAATGTTGGAATGTGAGAGAAAAACTGTCCCTTTTGTCGTTCTTAATTGTTTTGCATGATCCCTCTAAAGGTTGGTAAAATCTGCAAAAATATTTTATAAATCACAATTTTCTATTAAAAACAACTTTAATTTCATTAAGATTACCTAGACTTTCTTAAACCTATGAGACAAATGTACAAACCATGGGTCGAACGTTTTTTGAGTTAGTGTCTCTCGAATGTAATCAGAAGTCCTTACAAAATATTAACAAAAAAGATCCCGGTTTCTATACTGACACAAAAGTTAGTAACAAACTACCAAATGTTGTTAAAAACAGTGTTAATACGATGGGAAACGATGTAAGACAGTTTTATTAATCATTTGTTACATTGGCGAACATTGTTATAAAGCTGATAAGTGAGTTGCTTAAGAATATTGACTTCACTTTCAGATATAATGTTACAAATCATTGTTTGATGCTTAAAACGTTTATTTGTGATGTTTAAAATAGAAGCTATCCGTGACATTCATGCATGTCGTATACTGCAGTAGTTAAGACTTTATTTTCGAGCTGGCCATTATATTATCTAAAAATGACCTGTACCTGTATATTGATGTACTGAACATTCGTTTGCTATCATTAACCAAGCAACTTTGAAAGGAAATCTTGTGTTTGAACAACTTGTTTGTACCATAGCAGCAAACAAATCATTCAACATTTGGGAAAATGTGAAGTTTTTCGATTGGAAATGGTTAAGTAAGCTCCCAATACATTGGGGATATTAAATAAGCTGTATTTATTAAAAGGAACATGGTACGCAACGATGTTAGAGCTAGTACGGCCTATTTCGACACGTTGGACAACCTTTGAACTATCTCTGCTAGTTAACTCCAATCAATCTAAACTGATTGAAAAGTATGTTTACCAGTGGCGTCTCGTGAGAAAATGAGATGGTTGTGCACCTTCAAAAAAAGCAATACCTTCTTAGGTACGTGGTTTATTAGAACCAGAACGACACGACACACCAAACGAATTTGGTCAGGTTGTTAAGTGAAAGAATAGTTTGAGGAACTGAATGGTCTATTTAGTTCTGCAATCTTTAATTGCTACTAAATGGATCTACATAGAAACGAGTTTAACAGCTCATCTACGATGTACAAATTGACTGGTAATTCCACGCTAAATAGAACAATT